>NW_020270588.1:1516139-1516831 GCF_002803265.2 Melanaphis sacchari
TAATAATAATAATAATAATAATAATAATAATAATAATAATAATAATAACAATAATAACGATATAAATTTATCGATTGCTGTTATCGGGGGAACCGCCGTGCCGAGACGCTCGCGATGACGTGGACCGCGTGTGGCCGACCGCGAACGCTGTGCGAACAATAACGACGATACCTTTTACTCGTAACGTCGGTCGCGAGTACGTCCGATTAACACGTTGTCGTAAGCATATTATCGTAATCGGACGAACGCTCTCGCGTTACTCTATAATTATTATCGACCTGCGCTACCGCCGCCGAGGCAGGGACAAAAAAATTCGTTTGCAATACCTACCCCTTACTCGAGCAGCTCCGCGTGCATAATTATACGCGCGCACGTCGCACGAAGTGCATCTGACGAGAAAAAAGACATATGATCACAAGTCATGAAATCGTTATTGTGGCGTGCTCGACAGAAGTCGACGTGATTCGTACGTTCGAATGATTTGATTTGATAATTTTTTTACCAAAACGCGAGCTCGGCAAGAGGAGATCGCAGGTACGCGGCGCGCTGCAGTTGCAGCACGGCGTGCTGGTTGTTTGCACGTCGTTCAACAGTTTGCGCCAAGCGATCGACTAGTGTCGATATCGTCGACGCAAATACATTATGTAATAATAATAATAATAATAATAATAATAATAATAATAATAATAATA
>NW_020270588.1:1516841-1527004 GCF_002803265.2 Melanaphis sacchari
TAATAATAATAATAATAATAATAATAATAATAATAATAATAATAATAATAATTATTATTATGAATAATTATGATAAGTGTATTGTTATGCGTGGTGCACACTCACAAGCTACAACGTCCCCTGTACGACGGCAAGTTCCGGCGCCGGTTGAACGGCGGCGACAGCGACAACGACATGTGCGGATACTTGGCCAACACCGCCGCCGCCGCCGGTCCAGTGGTGCACGTGCTGTCGGTGCCGGTGCCGGTGCCCGCGCCCGTGGTGGCGGTGCTGCTGCCGCTGCTGTCGCAATTGCCGCGGTCGTCGGCCCGTCTCGGCCGCGGTGACGACGGTGGCCGCTCCGGCTGCGGTCTCTCGTACCCTCAACTGGCCGCGCCGTCCGGCTGACGGCTGCAGTGACGACGGCGTTCGCCGGCCGCCGATCCGTTTCGCCGCTGACTGCCCTTACGCCGGCCACCGCTGCTGGAAGAGCCGCTGCGGCCGCGACCGCGGCCGTCCGCATTCGTGGCGGCCGTCTCGAGCGCCCGCATCCCGTTGTCAGCGTCTCCGCGGCGGCCGAAAGCTTCCGCCGCGCCCGTGGCCGTGGCCGTGCGGTTGGCGCCGCCGTTCGTCTCGTCCATGCTCACCATGTGCCCGACCGGTGGACGGTGTGTGTGTCTTTGGCTCGGTGCGAGTCGGAAGTATGTCGTGCTCGCGCGGCGGACGGTCGGAACAATATTATTATATCGTATCGTTGCGTACAATAGTATTACAGTGTCTCGTTGTCGCGGGTAAATCGTTGCCGGTACGACGACGGCGTCTGAGCGAGTGCGATACCGCTGCGGTGCGTGTCGATAGGACGACCGAATGCGACTGCTATGCGCTTGCCGCCGTATGTGCTGCACTCGCGTGGCTTTTATAGGGGGAAAACGCCGCCGCCGCCACCGCCGCCGTCACCCCGCCCGCCGCCTCTGACCGTTATGTGGGTCGCCGTAGCGCCGGGCGACGTGAATCGTTGGGACCGGCGGGACGCGGGCGCCGGCGCACAGTGTCACCCACCGTTGGAGTGCCGCTGGCTGGCCCCGCGTACGTGTGGCGGCGTGTACAAGCGATTTATAAGCACGCACCACTTTTCGCGGATATCGGGTGAACCGTTTTTCGCGTGCGGCGCTCGTATAATTTCGAAAAAACCGTCGACGTCGTCGAGAGTATTACTGTTTCGCAAACGACAACGCTCTCCGGACAGCGCAGCATAAATAATAATTATAGAAATAATGGGTTCGGACGGGTCAACCGTTCCGTTCGTCCGGCGTTTAAAATACGCACAGTCACGATTCGTCAAAACTTCCGCGGTGTAGGATTTGTGAGTTTTGTGTATTTCGTAGCATATTCCGAGTATCGTATTTCGCTCCGGATTACGGCGTAAAAAACTGTATGTAAGTACGTTGCCGTTCGAAAGAGAGTAAAAATAATTCCAAAACTGTAAAGACAAATATAGGGTAAAACGATAGTTTTTCTCCTCTAAAACGCCGTTTTTCAGTAACTGCTATTTTAGATCGTGTAAAAGAAATATTTTTTAAAAACGTCCGCGTTTTCAAATGTAACGAGTATCTCCTCGTCAAACGGATCGCCCCGTATGCATTATATATACGTTAGAAGTATTACTGCGATGCACCTCTACAACAAACCCCTCACCGCACAATCGTGACGTGTTTGTACCTCGACCGTTCGCACGTGTACGGTAGACTTGCGATGGTCAACGACTCTAACGATGCTAATATGCTACTGCGTTATGCGTCTCCGCTGAAATCCTCGCTTAATCGCCGCCGAACAACCAATTTAAAGGTTGTATATATATGCGTGCGTGCGTGTGTGTGCGCTGGCAGAGCCAATCAAAACATATACGCAAGCACAGACACCCTCATCACAGGGTGACTGTTTTTTATTTCGAGTAGATTGTTTTTTGGTGAACTTTGCAGATGCGGGTTCTTCGGATTTCTTTACATTGTTCAGGAAATAAAATACTTAATTATCACGCGTTTGTTCCTAAGCTTATCTATACTGTTTTTTCATCACTCTGCAACCATCACCATTTTCTTATTCGACGGTATTAAACGTTATGCAATCTTCATGTTTTAAATAACAAGCTATATTATTTCACCGTCACATACCTATTTAAAATGCATATTTGTTTATTTCTTTGGATATTTTGATTGTAGGTACCAACTATACACAGTGATAATCTGAAAATGGACAATATATTATAACATATATTTAGTACAATAAGCATTATTCCAACTATCACGATGCGTATAAAATAAAATTAGAATATACTTTTTGATATAGCAAAAAGCTTACAGGCAGTGCATCTGAAATGAATATCACCCCAGTAAACGCACGTGCAGGATATAAAATGTAATCTTCAATTATTACCAAAAGCTTTATTGGATATTTCGATAGTAAGTAAAGTACGTATTTATAAAAGAACAATAAAGTTCGGACAAAAATCACAGTGATCGTGGCCTGTCTGAATGACGTAGTCACCGATAATTACACTTTATTAAATCCGACATCCTGAATTAAAGTCGTAAAGACTTCGGTTTTTGTCGCAATATACGTGTACGAATCGATAAATGAGCTGTAAATTGTTACAGCAGCCATTCTATCTTGCAGAGAAATTACAAACGAAATGAAAATAAGCTATCGTATTACTATATCTGTTGACGTTATAAACGGTCGAGCAGTAACAGCAATATAATATATATATATCTATATAAACAGTATTTATAGTTTATACACTCAAACTATTAATTAAAGAGAAAATTGTTAATATATTTTACAAGGTAAGATGAATTGTGCTTCAGTCGTTGTGTAAAGCGTAGCAGGTCACAAACAAGTAAGCACTGTGAAATATAATACTATGTATAATTTATGGATAACGAGGTATTACGTTCGTTAAAAGGTTCATTGATCTGAATTTCATAGTTCATCAAAAACACAGTTGAACGAATAATACTTATTTTAAGTTAGTTTTAAATTTCTCCGTTAAGTAGAAATATTTAATGTATAATAATTTAAAACATTCCTTTGTCTCCCAATATAGTATACACTATATTATTATAGCTATGGTGGTCACAATCGTAGTATATAGGTACAGTGGATTCCGCCACTGGTTAGGTTAGGTTACGTCTGGTCCTAATTCCAATGTTTACTAACGAGGTTAAAATGAATCGCATAATATGGGCACTTGGTTCGGTTTATGTGGGAAATTTTTATTTTATCATAGCGTTAGAATATACACAAGAGATAACGAGGGTAGTCCATCTAATAAGTTTGAAGCGTGTGCCACTTTTGTAAACCAGATCCACAGTACTTTCACATCCAAAAAGTAATTTTATTTAGTATATTATATTTAGTTTATTTATATAGTAATTTAACATTTTTTTTTCAATTGTTTGATTCACGTGTGCAAAATAAAAACTTCTTTTATATTATAATTTTTTTTTTTACTAATTTCGGTTTTTATGGGCAACCGTTTAATGTGGGCAAACAGGGCTGGACCCAATGTGTCAATATCCATATTAAGCGGAATCCACTATATATTATTTTGACCTAACAGCTGTTTTATATAGTGTTATTATGGTGTAAATTAAAAAAAAACATTTTAACATTTTATTTATTTATTTATTTTTTTTTTTTGAATAAGTGGTTCGACATTTAATTATATGATTATATCAACAATATTAAACTATATTATTTTACAATCGCATACTTTTATATGAATACTATTGACGTTTAAAAATAATTTTAACTAATAAAAATATTTTTTTCCGGATGACTTAATTTGATAATATTTAATTTTATTACAATATATACAAATCTTGTTCGAAATTCAGTAGGTACATAAATGATTTTTACAATTGATGACAATATCACTTTGACAAAACGCACAATTGACAAATTTATAGTTGACGAATTGTTTATGATGAATTATCTTTTGATGAAACGCTTTTGACCAACTATCCCAAATTCAGCCGTCATTGATATTTTCACTGCGTTTTCTACGTGTCACAGCTGGTAGATAAATAAGTTCTATTACTTTTATTTCGTCTACAATATTCATCTCTGTGAAAATACAATACTGGTTAAACGAGTTCAATAAATTTTGATTGAAATTCACTGTGAGTGATATACACGTACATTTCGTTTAACCACAGTGGTCGTATATTATACAATACGTATGCCTAATACGAAATAGAGTTATGTCGTGTTATTGTACGTTGTGCGCGTGCGATACGTGTTTAGTATGTGTTTGGAAGAATCGCAACCAATTGTATGAGATTTGTTATTTTATGGAAAAAAAAAATCAATGAACGCATAGTGCATACCTATTTAATGTTCGAATATTTCTTACAATCGCAGTTGTTGATTCTATTAGTTTAATGTATATTAAGGGGCTGCTAATGGTTTGTTTTTAAGTAGTTTTTATGTAGGCAACATGATGAGTACGTGCGTACGAACCGTACGATTGAGTGTATAGCTATATAAAACTTCCACAGACACACACCACGTGTACAATGGTGTCATTATTTTTCATTTGTTTTTGTTTTTCACTGAAATTATGTAATTTTTATGTCCATCACACTGATTGATCTGTTTATTGGACAAGACGTCTGAAAAAGACTAGAATTTACCATAAGTTTTACTTCAGAATAATTGTTATTTTTTTCATTTATTTATTTTTGTTGCATGTTATAATAAATGTTTTAAATTTTTGAAATATTAAGATTGACGATTGTAAAATAAAACCTGAGAGGAAGTTCAGAGTAAATGTTTAAAAATAAGAGGAAAATCGAATTTCAATTTAACATTATGAGAAATTCGGAACTGTTTTCAAAAATGTTATCGTTTGGTTTTTATTTGATGTTTGATTTGTGTACGTCATGTAAAATATAAGCATGTTTTGCTACAAATGAACGTCAGTTTTCAATTTTCTTAATACTAGCTACATATTTTATACTGAATTACTTATGATAACATATACAAAAATAAACAATAATGTCTAACTTATGTTATAACATCGTGTGAACAATAACATATTAATGTAAAATATATTGTAGTGTAAATTTATGGTACAATACGCAGTCTATTAATAAAACGAGTGACAAGATTAATTTACTCGTTAGTCAGATGTAGAGCAGTGCTGTACGTTATGTCGATTCGGATAGCAATGACCAATGAAAATTGGCGTATAATGAATTAACGTATTAGATAAATGATTTAAATCAGAATTGTAAATGGCGAACGTATATTTTAATATGGTATGAGTTAGTTAGACGGAGATAACGTATGTTGACCTTTAAGTATTTCAAATAGGTATCTGAAATAATTTTAACATATTTTTTAATGTGAGTTGTCATAGTTCCATGTATTTCAGTCGCTTAGAACTTAAAAAAAAATAATATATTTTATTTATTAATCATTATGAAATATCGTAATATTTATACAACATTACATCATTTAATTTTACTGCGGCAATGTTGTAGGAGGATTCGTTTATAGGGCGTCTTGAGGGGTGTACGTATGGTTTTTCCGATAACACATAAAAAGTATTAATTGATTGTCTGTGTGTCTGTCATAAACTCATAAATATTCGATAATTCGTGTTATCTTGTGAGTGAGTACTACTGAACTAGGTGGTTTTATCAAAGTATTTCGGTATTGTGTACATTTTGAAAGTTTGATAGTTGAATATATGTTTGAATTCTACTTCGTGTGTTTTAGCTCCTACACATAGATTAGCAATTAAACCGACGGGTGTTATGTTGCCGAATATAGTGCTTGTGGGCTGTAGTGTTATTTCATTAGGAATCGTTAGACAGACATTGAATAGTATAATTCTTTTGTTTGAATTATGATATCTTCGTATTTTAATTGAAGTATCGTGAATGTATATAATTTCGTGGTTGTTAATTAATTCATTGACCCAGTTTTTGACTTTCGTTTGATAAAAATATAGAAAGTTCATTTTTCGATGAGCGTGATACAAAGATAATATTTTTAAGTGAAATAATTTTAGCTTATGCTATTATAATATAATCTTTTTAGTTGATTGTGTTTGCGTTATTTTTAATTTTAATTGCTATAGCTTAATTTTTTTTTTAGGGAGGTTGATTTTGGCTGTATCTGTGGCAAAGAACTGTGTCATTGCTGGTTGATTTGTCGGGATTTCTGCGCTTGTTACATTGAGTAATGGGTTATTGCATTCTATATTCGTTTCATTTATTGGTTTTAGTGATTTTGAATTAATATAGTCTCTTTGTTTTGGGTTTTGGGTTGTTTTTGATTTTTAGATACTTTGGTGCTTTTGGCGTTAGGTGATGTAGTGGTAGTTTGTGTTTTCAGTGAATGAGTAATTCGGGGGCTTGTATATTATTTTTGGAGGATTTTGGAAAATTAATTTACCTTCCCTCTCACAATTATTTTCTAACTTAAGTAATTTAGAACTCAATGTCTATGAGATGTTTACTGTAATGCGATATCTGAAGCTTTGTAAATACACGCATGCGATAACAGATTGAAAGATAAACACACGTGTCTAGTAGACGGGGATTAACACGTAGGTGCTGAATAAATTATTTATGATGCTTGATTTATTACATTATTTTTATGGTTCATTAAGGACTGGGAGAAATAAAAAATTTAAATAATGGAAAACACTATTTAAATATCAATAAATAATTTATCGTTATGTCTTTTATATTAATTAAATAAAACAATTTAGATTTATTTACTAGTAAATTATTTAAATATATAACTAATAAATAAAAGTATTTTATCGCATATGTCCAAAAGATAAACATAACTATTTATGATTGTCATTTAAATTTAAATGATTTCGAAAGCATAACGTTTAAAATGATTAATCATCTTGTTTCTACATATTATTATTTCAACTTTTAATTTCCTTATTAGTTATTACAAAAAAATGTGTGTTAAGATCTATCTAAATCAAATATTAGAGGTACGATTTCAAAGAACCACAGAGACGCTTCAAATTAATTTCATTCCCAAGATCTCTATGCAAAATTAATATTACTCAAATAATTTTTAACAAACCAAATTAATTTCATTCCCAAGATCTCTATGTAAAATTAATTTTACTCAAATAGTTTTTAACAAACAACTATTAAGTATTATGCTAATTAATTATATTCGTCAAGACAATTTGCATTCTCTGTTATTTTTTTTTTTACAGACCTACTTTCTTTGCATAATATTATAGATTATACATTATAAATATGTATATAAGTCTTTATTTTAAAGGTAAATGCCCGTTTTATCGGATACTGAAAATTATTAAATTATGTTTTTCCAAATATATTTTTTTTACTTAATTTTAAGTCGTGACTAGACATTTTTAAAACTACTTTAATATTATAATTTCCTAAGTTTTTACTTTTAAGAATGATGGATTACATTTTTAATTTCGTATTTTAAAGTAAAATATTTTCCTGAAAATTATATCATAGGTACTAAATATAAAGATCGAATTATAAATGATAAGTTTATTAGTTATAAGCTGTACTTTATAATAAACGGTTCTTAAAAAAATACATATAAACTTTTAAATATGTAGAACAACGTTTTAATAAGTAAAAAAAAAAAAAATTCTAGTTTGTCAATTATTTTTTATTATTATTTATTACGAGTAGATACAAATTGAAGTGTGTAACCAAGTACTTTGACGTGTTAATAATAAGTTCAATTAACAAATATAAAATAGTTGCTTTATTTTTAAAAATTTGAATATGTCTTGGTGGTTTTTGTAAATTGTTTTGCCATTAAAAGTTACTTTGCTGACAGCTCTAAATTCCGCTTACGCTTTTTCTGATATTTTATGAAGACATATTTAGACAGTACATGTCATATTATGAACCACTCTTAAAAACATAATAATTTTAAAACGTTAATAGCTATTAACCTTCAAGGCGTGGCATTATGTTTAAACAGAAAAACACCAAACATTAATAATTATTATAAACTTTCCAAGTAATTGATTGATGGTCAAACAGTTTTTTTTTTAACATTTATGATTTTAAAATCTATTTTTTACCTTTCATATAATTTATTTCAAGTATAACTATAGTTGGTTGGTTTTCAATTGATAATATTAGAAGTTATCTAGCCTTACACATTCAGTGGTTGACCGTGAATAATATTTATTATTTTCAACTATTAAACGTTCTTTCTCACAAGATTACTAAAAGAGACATAACTGTCAATCATTCATTTATGTTTCTGCCAGTGGCGTATTAACGGAGAGTTGTGTGACTGAATATATTCAGGATGGATCCCTTCCCATAACTTTTCATCCCTATTCCATATCTTAAGGAAATGCATGTTTATAGATTGGTATTTTTAATACATAGAAAAACCAGGTTGTTGAGAACAACTGTAATGACTAATGAGTAATGACGATGAGTGACGTCAATAACTGCAATAACAATCAATGTTTATCTATATTAATAACGCCCGATATTGATTCCTAGAAAATAAACCTGGAATATTTTAAATATTTGTACAATATATTATGTACAAAATTAATATATCCATATAAGTGTTTATAATTAGCTGAAACGATATAATAAAAATATTTAGTAATAGTAAATATATGATAAATATTGTATAGGTAGGTATGTTACATCCCTACCATTCAATAATTCATAAATTCACCTAAGCGATCAGTTAATTTCTCGCTTAAATAATATATGCTCAATTCAGGTAAATTTTGGGTTATTCGCCCAAATGAATGACGCCCATAATAATTATAGTAACTTTTAGCATTAATAGTTTAACTTACCCATGCAATATATTGACATGTCACCGATCACCCATAATATCAGATTAAGTCATTAAATTAGATTTTGTGTTATAGATGTTAAGTTATAAATAGATATTACCTACTATATATTTTTATATTAAAAATATAAAAAAAATACAATGTTTAAATACTTCATAAATGTATAATAAGCATTGAATTGTGTTTTAGTAGGATATGAGGGTTAGGTTAGCTTGGGTATACGATGCAAAATTTCAGTCCTTTATTCCGTTCATTTAAATTTTAAATAATTACTACGTATTCTAATCATATTAAAGTTAAAAAAATAATGATCGTTGAAAATTCGATTTTTATAAATTTAAATTTTTAAATATTTATTTATTTTTTTTTTGTTTAATTTTCAAATATTCGATTGAACAATAAGCACTATACCTTATTATATTACTAAAATATATTGTAATTTATTGTTTTATAATTGATATAACTCGTAAAATTATGAACATTTTCAATTTATATTAGGTAGTATAATGAAATTTTATTTTTAAATTATTATTATAATTATTATTAGCTATGGATAATAAATTTAAATTTAAATTATTTTATTATTATAATTTTCTAACGCCCTTAATTTCACAAAAAAAAACAAAAAAGTTGATTATACCTGAAGATAAAATTCAAAAATATTAACAATTTAATTAATTTATTTATACAGTGAATACCAGAATAAATATTGAATAAATAATAAAATAATATGAAATAATTAATCTGACAAATTAATAAGATAAAAAATATTGAAAATATATTTAGTTTAGGAAATATTGAATGTCTTAATTTAAAAAGTTTGGATCCTAACAACAAAATCAACACCCATAGAATTTTTTAAGAAAATTCAAATATTGGATTGATTAAAGTCAAACATGCAATTATTTTACTATATACTGTAATACTGTAATATTCTTTTATAGATTTATTAATAAGTAATTTATAAGCATGTAAATTCGAAATTAATGGCCCAGTAGCTGAAGCCAAATTATTGTCTTTTTAAGATCTTTTGCATACAAATTTTTGTGTATAGAGTGATTCACCAATTCTATTTTGTGTACTAAGGATAATGGATTAAAAAATATGAGTGATGCCTAGACAATGATAATTTGTAAAAATGGTCCAAGTATAATACATTTTAGATTGAATATCACATCCATATTATAGATAAAGCATATTTAAGGATGTTTATTCTTGGCATAAACTTTTAATAAATGAAAATCTATTTGATTAAATTTTAAATTAGGTATATTAAAAAAAAAAAAAAAAAAAAAAAAAAAAAAAAAAAAAAAAAAAAAAA
>NW_020270588.1:1527014-1591673 GCF_002803265.2 Melanaphis sacchari
AAAAAAAAAAAAAAAAAAAAAAAAAAAAAAAAAAAAAAAAAAAAAATGTTCACTAAATAATTTCTTTTAAAAAAGGGGGGATTCTCATTTGAAATTTAGAAATTTATATTACTACAAGACACTACGTAAGTAGTACAAAATATCTCAAATATTTTTAATTATAGACTTTACATATTTTTGAAGATTAAAAAAGAAAAAGAATAGATTATAAAATGAAAAAATAGTGGGGTGAACATGTTTAGTGAGCTATTCTGTATATTTAAACTGGTCAATATAATATATTTGATTTAATTTTCCATTGTAAACTTGTTCAGTGTGTTATGTACTAATAATCCATTAACGTAAATAGACTATAAATTTAGATTTGTTTATTCATAATCTGAACACGATAGTTATACATTGTAATAAATTATTATGCAAAGTGTACAAAGGGTTTTAATGCGAACTCCATCTATCCACTATTACATTCAATTTGAATTTTAGTTTCCATTGAATAATATTATAATCATTGAGTTCATCACAGATTAGAATAGTGAAGGACAATGACGAACAAACACAAATTGTAAACATTCGGAAAATTTGAATAAATATCCAAGTTTATAGTAACTGTCTCGTAGTATTTCACAAACGTTCATATATCTAAAAATCACAATGCTAGCAACTCGATCGGCTATTATTAGTAGTTTCATTATCTCCTGTTTCTTTTCATTGACACTTATTACTTTGTATTTAAATTATGGTCAGTATTTATTATTTTTTTTTTGTTGCAATATTTAAGTGTGTTAAATTTTATAAATGGATAATATAATTTAATCATATTTAGGCTCAAACCACTGTCATGAAGATTCATTTTTGTGCAGCCATTCAGAAATTTGTATTGCAAATAAATATAAATGTAATAATTTTTCTGATTGCCCACATGGAGAGGACGAAGATAAACTCATATGCAGTTAGTATATAAAAAAATATAAATATTTCATTATTTCATTAAAACACATGCGTCGGCTATTGTTATTATTCATTTATAATTAACCTTTTTTCAAAAAATATACATAATATTTAATGTAATGTTAGGTAGATTATAAATTGTGATACATTTGTATATAATTATCCTTTAGGTGTTTTATTAATTTAATTATGCAACTTAAGTATAAAATTTTAAATAAAATATAGTTAAACAAAGTTTTAAAGTCTTAAACCTAAATGAATTATAAACAATATACACTCCATATATCATAGAAAGTTAAACTATATGATGCGAACTTGCAAATATAAATTGTAAAGCTGATTATTGGTTTTTCATGAATTTCTAATATATGTCAAGTATTTCATAAAATTAGTACTTTTATAGCCGACTTCTCTGGAAGTATGCAACATTATCACAAAGTCATTGATATCAAAAACCCGAATCCAGAACCAGTTCCACAATTAAAATCAAAACGTAATGAATCAAATACACTTTGTGGTAAGTTTGCAATTAAATTCAAGTACGTAATAATATATTGATATAATTAATATATTCGTTAAGCTGTAGGTTCTATAAATATATTGAATTACGTAGAGAAAATATACAATTAAAACTAAATTCAGAAATACTATTGGTTTTAATAGTATTTAGATTTCCTAGATTATTTTAATAAATATAGACTTTTAGTGATTTTAAATTGTAATATCATTTATTCCCATTATAATATCATAATATTTTTAATTTATTAAAAATTTAATTTTATTTAACTACTAAAAACTAGACATTAAATAGATTGAGTTTTTCTTTAAAATATTTTTTTGTTTTTTAAGTTAAAAGTTTTTGAGTACAGTAGAGTAAAATTTCGATTTACCATTAACGCCAGAACTGTGATGATTAATAAAAAATATAGTAATAAACAGATATTTTGAAATAAACGTGTTTAATTATTTAATTTAAATATTTACATTTATAAAAGTAAATTACAATTAAATTATGATATGCAGTGTTAAATTAATCTTCTTACGTTAAGTATTAAGTTTTACACTACAACATTGTATATTATACAATGTACATACATAATATATTAAATGTATTATACAAAATGTATGAAATTATTGTATTTCATTATAAACATATCGAAATATAGTATGAGGCTTTGATTATTTAAAACGTGCTATTCATTTCTATTTAGTATATTAAAAATGTATAAGTGTATACGTTAAAAAATTAACAGCGCTAATCTAAAATTTATAATTCATATTGAGTATTCCTCTCCATGTATGATTCTTAAATTATTTTAAATTTTGCATTTGGTATTCGATATTATCATATTTTTATAATTTTATGTATTTATATAAATACATAATAGATACTACCTACTAAGTTATATATATATAATTTTAAAATACGTGGAGTACATATTTATACAATTATATATTTATACACATGATAATATTCAATTTTCATCCAATGAAACATTTTTGTTACAAATAAGCATAAAAGTAAGATTTAAATTTTAATAAGAAATGTATGTTATATAATAATGTAAAGGAAAAGTGTTTGAACATCAAGCATTGTTTAAAATCAATAAATAAATAAAGAGAAAGCTATAAAATACGTAATATCAAAATATGGGTAATTTATATACACAAACGCGTTACATTTATAATAAAATACAATTTATAATAATTATACAAAATAATTGATTTCTAATCAATTACGTGGTATACTTGTATTGTTTATTGAAAGCAGAGAAATATTGATAACTTAAATCTGCATACCAAATATATACTTAATAAAAAAACGGATTTGTTTCATAAGCTTACGAATTTAAAATAATATTATAGACTTAAATATGCATAATTCAAACATTTTTATAAACAGACATTAGTTTTAATACGATTTTTATAATATTCAAATGAATAATTAATCAAAACCTCGAGGAAAATAAACTTAATGTTAATCTAATAGCATACCCATTTTTATTTTTATCTTTTTTTGTAAGAAAAAATTGGTTAAATTATTTTGCTGTACACTTTATTTCGAGTACACTTAATCGTAGAATAATTTTTTATGACTATAGATGAATTCAATTTTAATTTAGAGTTAAATCATTGCCTGAGAGAGACGATTTTAAACGGAGGTGATTTGTCAATGTATTTTTCTAAGGCGGCTATTTTAATATAATTTATATTGTTGTTTGTATGTTCGTATTGAATTAATTTTTACTCGAAACAAATTGTATTTATATATAATATGTCGTAGGCCATATGAATAATTAGTTTTTTTGCGAAAAGACTAGGCTCTTTACAATAAGGTAGCCCGTTTGCGGGCTACTTATTATTTTTCCAAACAGCTTGCTGATTTTTAGGCTTATTGCATACAGACTAACAGCAGTTAGACCTTTTAAAAATTACAATAATTTTATGGTAATGACTAGAGACCGGATTTATATGCATTTTAAATTGTAAAATATGCATGCAAACATGCACTATAAAAAGTCAAAATATGCAAGATAAAATGCAAAATATGCAAAATAATTTTTGATTAAACAGCTATTTATTCATTGTAAAGGTTTAAAATCAAAATATAAATTATGAAAATATAAATAAACTACAATATTATTATATTATATAATGATGATAAAAATGAAAAAAATTTTAATTTATTCGATATTAGAAAAACAATAAGTAACAATAATATATTCCATATTGATCTCGGTTAAATTATGACGGCGATTTGTGAGAATATGTTTATACGCAGAAAAACTTCGTTCCACATCAACGCTTGTTATGGGCGCATATTTAAAACTCGACAACCTCCCTACCTACCAACTAATACGGAAACAAAATATTTTCAATTTTTGTATTGTGGAAAAATTTATATATAATAATTGTTCATACAATTATAAAATTAAATTAAATTTATACTTAGTGTATACGTATTATGTAAAAACATGCGTTTTTATATAAAATATGCACTTGAACCCAAAATATGCAAAAATATGCAAAATAAAAGTTTGTAATATTATTTATTTAAGTATGATTGATGAAAACCCATTTATTGCATGCAATTGCTTATAAAAATATGAACATGCATAATATGCAAAATCCGGTCTTTAGTAATGACCATTTGACTATTGTATTACTAGCTTTATTTTATATTACTAACCATGTGTAAAATGTAAACTGAACTATTATATTATTGTATATAGGTACATAATTTTCTTTTTGTTTATAACTTTGCCAATATTACATTTTGAGTGTCTAATTGTCCATGATCGAATTTTGGAATATTGATGGCACAAAACATGATACAGAAATAACGATAAGAAATTAGTTATAATTGAAGTTGGTAGTTATATTTTAGTCAATATTCCAAAAGTAGATCGTGGACTATTAGACACTCAAAATATAATATTGGCAAAGTTGTAGACAAAAAGAAAATAATGTACCTATAATACAATAATATAATAGTTCAGTTTACATTTTACATATGATTAGTAATATAAAATAAAATTAGTAATACAACAGCCAAATGGTTATTACCAAAAATTATTGTAATTTTTAAAAGGCCTAACTGCTGTTAGTCTGTATACAATGAGCCTGAAAAATCAATTCATGGTATAAATGTTTTAAAATCAAAATATTTTAAAAATTTGTTAGCGTATATTAATTAATATTAAACATGGTGGTGAAAAGCTTCAAATCCCTATAAATGATATTATTGGTCATTGGAGTTATTAAATAATAACATATAACTAATATTTCTTCAAAATTTGAAATTAAAATGTGTACAAAAACATTGTGCATTTTTATTTTTGAGACTTTAGTTTCTATAACAAAAATTTAATGTAAAAATCTTGTATTACATTTAGAAACCTTATCCATGAAAATGTAACATTTCATTAATTTTTAACTACAAAATATTTTGAATTTTCGCAATCTTATGATTTCAATTAAATGTACAGAAATAAATCTTTAAAAATTGTATAAAAACATGTGTTTATATTTTTAGTATTTTATGGTTTGAAAATAGCTAAAAAAATTAAGGGTTTAAAATATCTGTAATAGCACAAAAAAGTTATGTATTTTTAAATGTATTCTATGACTAAAAAATATTTGCACGTAAATATAAATTTTTGTCATCGTGTATAATATTATTTCAAATAATAATTTATTCAATTTATAATATTATCAATAGATTTAATCTTATATTTGAGTTTTATATGGGATATTGATTCTACATGATCATTGATCACTGTTTAACTGTTATTAGCTTTTAAATTAACTGAAAATAAAATAGATAGATTGTAGTGAATTATATTATTTATATATATATATATTGTTATTTATATATTTTAGCAAATAAACATTTATGAATATTATATTATAAAATATGTTGTTATTACTGTCATTATAAAACTTTTTGTTATAATACTATGAAACATTGCGTAATCGCCTAAATATCATTGTGTTGTGGCTTATGAATTTACGAAAATTCAAGAATATTCATTTAAAATATGCATTTTAACTAAGCATTAAGACCATTTTAAAAACATCAATACGTATTTCCATTATGCATTTGTTTGAACATAAATCAGTTGATACTGTAATATACTTACTAGTTGTTACTTAAGATGCCACCATCCTCTATAGTTTATTATACAAATTTAAATAAATTTTTGAATAGTTGAATAATATATTATGTTTGTTATTTTAATACCTACTCACATCTTAATGAAATTTCCACCACATAATACGTAAGTACGTAATAAATCTCGATCTGGCAAGAAATGTATACAAAATATATATGAAAGAATTAGTTAAGGGAGACATTTTTATTTTATTTATCGTTTTTCCTTTATGTAATGCTTCGATCTGCTTGTTATCTTAACACGGGCATAATTTATTAAACGAAACACAGTCAATTAAACTTAATACTTTGGGGTTCATTCAACACGAGTATGTAGCTATATTGCCTATAATTACGCCGTATTACACATTTTGTTATTTTTGAATGTAAGTAAATACAACATTTTATAATAATAATATATCCTTTAGCTAGGCACATTATTGTGACATTGAGTTGACACATTTTCTTGGTTTAAAAAATAATTTTAATAGTTTAAATTCAGAGATTAACAAGTATCCAATTAATAAAATATCAACGTCAATATTAACACGACCATAGAAGTAAACTATACTTAGTACCTCAATGAAAATTGAATTTAAATAAAATATTAGAATTAAATTGAATAAAACTAACAAATTTTGTTCAATAAAAAATTAGAAATGTATTTCATAAATGTGACATCTATGAAATATACATCGTTGTATATGGTATAATATAATCGTATTTTAACTATCTGTTGTTCTGCCTTTTAGCTTTAAGCAATTACCCCTCCAAATGTGATTGTTTCAATGAAACATGGTTACGATGTAATGATATCGGGCTAACAAAAGTGCCTAGAAATATATCTTCTAATCTAAAAAAAATGTAAGTATAAATAATCTAAATAATCTAAATAATTTATTTATACAAATTTATCACGAATGATTCTTACGAATTTGGTAATTATTTTATAGCAATTGTATGATATGTTTTTTACTATTTATGTTACATAATTTTCTAATTCATTCAGTGGACAGTGGCCAATATATATAGGTTAAGATAAGGTTGATAGTGCTTCAAATTTTGATATCAATATTTGTTTATATCAACGATATAACTGATATAGTAAAACTTATATGTTTGTATCTAATGATCTTTTTTTTTTTTGCTCTTTCCATTTTATAGTAAAACTTACACCCACCTTCGTCGGGTATCTTTTTATAATTTTTACTTATGATAAGGCACATTAATAACTAAGTGGTACTTGTTTCACTAACTTTTTATGTTAAAATATGCTCTGATAAAATTGGTAAATACCTAATCATTGTACTCTTAAATACTGAAAAATCAGCAACTCTATGCTAGGATTCAAATATTTTTATGACTGAAAATTTGATACCTGTCATAATTTATAATTAATAAAATGTTATTAATATTGTATTAGTTTTTGAATATAAAACAATCTTATTACATAATTAACTAGTTAAGTATTTATTTAGTTCTTTTTAACCCACAAGTTTTAATGTTATTTATTATTAATGTTTAATTATTTTTTTTCTAAAATAATACCTAATTCTTATCGTTTATAATATTATTACAATAAAAAAAGTCATTCAACATTATCTTGATATATTTTAGATCAATGAGGAGCAACAATATAGTTCTTTCTAACGATTCATTTGATGAATATTATTCATTGATAATGATGTAAGTTTTGACACATGCACAAAAAAAAAATATATATATATATATAATTGTATAATATATTTTTTTCTTAGCCACTTACAATATAATAGATTGTCTGTGATACCTCCATTTGTTTTTAAACATCAAAATAAACTAAAATATCTGTAAGTAGTTCTTATTTAATTTTTTTATCGCATTTATAAATAACTCTATCTATTACAAAATGTTAATACGTAGATGATTATTGTTAATTAGTTTTTTTCTATTTTTTTTTCAGTTTTTTACTTCATAATGAGTTGCGTGTTTTGGAAAAAAATGCACTTTATGGATTGGAAAATATTAGAACTTTATTTTTGGATAATAATAACTTGGTGTTTTTAAATTTAAATTCTTGGAAACACATGCAAAATGTAAAATGGATGTAAGAATCAAAATATTTGATATTTATTTCGTTTTAAATTCCTTTCATCATACTTTTTTTTAGATATTTATCACATAATTTTTTGACTTTTAAGAACGAATGTTTTCCACACTTAATGAGTCTTATAATGCTGTAAGTATTTTCTTGTATACAATTATATTATATCACTAATAGATGAACATATTTATAGCTTATAAAAAATAATAATTACTATAAATAATTATCCTTTTTATTATGTAATAGACATTTAGAATGGAATCGTATCGAAATAATAAATGAGTTCCTGTTCGCTAACATGCCAAATCTAACGGTCTTGTAAGACAATATACTTAATTTGAATAAAAATAAAATAATATCATATCTATTATGTACTATAAATTAAAAAATTGTTTTTATGTTAGTATTTTTATCATTTTCAGGAATTTAAGTAATAACGTAATCACAGTGATTCATAAAAATGCATTTAAAAACTTATTGAGTCTTTCGGATTTGTAATTATACCAGTTTTATTTATAAATAAATATTATAATTTTTATTTTTTATACAATTGTATAATGGATTTTACAGAAATATAGCTGATAATCGGATTACAACAATCACGCAGGAAATTTTTCATCCTTTAAAAATATTAGATAAATTGTAATATTACATAAATATTTTTAAATTCAATAAATAAAATTTTTTTGATTTTTTTAGAGTTTTAGGAAATAATCCAATTACAAGAATAAATAATGTTGTTTTCACTGAAATGAAAAGTCTTTCTTCGTTGTAAGTACTATTTATTTTGAGATGAATATTACATTATTTAAATAAATATATTAATTCAATTACTCGAAATTTATACCCTTAATTATGGCTATTGAGTTTTATTAAATTGATATAATTAAAAGAAAGAAAAGTTTTTTTATTGACAGTATGAATACAATAGAGTAATCTATTCAAATATTTTTACAAATATGATGATGTAACTTTACTGGTACATGAAATTATTCATAAAAAATTGGGAAATGAAAATTGAATAATTCTAAAATTTGTACGTAATCCTAAAAATCATTATTACTATATAACATAAATTTACAATATAAGTAATATAATAATATTTGAAGTATTATACAAAAGAAAAAACAGTTACTCACATATTATTTTTATCAAAATTAAGATGTTCTATTTTTCCGTCAAATTTCGTTTAACTTAGTCCGTTTACCATCTGTATGATAATATGCATTTACATTTATTGCCACACGAATTCTAAACTTTGAGGTTTTGGTAACTTTGTATTTTGAAAATTATTAAAAATTATTGATATATTGACAGTAAAATAATAAATATTTAAAATAATATTTTGAAAAATGTATAATACACAATAAAATAAATTATAAAATATTACATAATTTTATTATTATAAAAGAATATCTATTTAAAAGTAATAATTTAATATTTTGTTTAAATTGTATTCATTTAGAATATGCCTGGAAGTTGTATCTGTTAATTTAAAATACTGATTTTGTATGGTTGTACGTTAAGGTTGTTATAAACTTTTATTAACATATTTTTCTAAAATATAAAATTATGAAAATTTAAAAAGATATCTCTAAAACAAAAAGGGGCTTTGATACTTTTGCATAAATTGGTTATATTACTGAAATTGCTTAAATTCACTACTTAATTTATTTTTTATATTGTTGATCTTTATAAATTATTTTATTTTTAAAAATAAAAATTATATACCCATCAAATAAAGTGAAAAATAGTGTTATCTATCTTATTTGAAAATAAAAATAGGTGGCTTCACTCATTTAAGATAAGGAATTAACAAAATATGTACATGATTAGAATTTAAATCGGCCATTAAACAACGTTGAAAAAATAATAATATTCATATGTTATAATTTATGAATTTTTTTTTAGTGGTTGGGTAGGTAATTGTAAGATAAATAAAGAGGAAGGGATAATTTAGTTTTAGATAACCATGTATTAATTGTGTTATAAATTATTGCCAAATTTAATTTTGAATAAACTGTATCATTTCATTGAAATATTATTTTAGATAAAATATTAAGTTAGATATTAATAATAGATAATTGTTAGGTTTTTTTTAAATTATTAATTTTGAACATTTAAGATAATCTAAGTATATTTATTATTAATATTATGAATATTTAGAATGTTTATATGAATTAAAATAAAATTATAGACTTTATAAAATATGCATTTTATAAAGAAAATATGTTTTCTAGAGATATGAATGGCATTAATAAAGAAAATATTGAACTGTCATTATTAAAAAACTTGACTGCATTGGAATTTCTGTGAGTTAAATTAACTTAAAATTAAAAAGTTTTGACTCTAAAATAAAAACTATTTTAATGATTTCGTTTCAGATACTTAAAAGAATTCCATTATTGTGTTTTGTATGCCCGACATGTTGACATTTGTTTTCCAAACGTTGATGGTAAGTACCCAATAATAATTAAATGTTATTTAGGAAACTTAATAAAAATTATAATTTAAATAATCACCTATGCATATAATATTGTTTCATGGAATTTAAAATGTACAATAAATAAAGGGTTATCATCAAGTTTTAATCTCCTCCCAAATTCAACTTTTCGATGGTTCCTATGGACAATAACAGTTCTAACATTGATTTTTAACTTATTAGTATTATATGGTCGGATGTTTAATATATTTAAAGATGAAAATAAAGCAATAAACTTTGTCATACGGAATTTAACTGGTAAAAACAAATATATTGGTTTAATAGCCGGTATCTTATAAACATATATATTTTAGTTGCAGATTTGTTCATGGTGATATATTTAATGTTTATTGGTTATCATGATCAAATATATCGGAATGAATATCATTTGTATGCACATAAATGGGAGTCATCTAATTTGTGTACCATGGTTGGAATTATGGCTGTGATTTCGTCAGAAGTATACTATTCAAAATCTTTTTAATAATTACAAATAAAACCTTTAGAATAACATATTTAATATTTGTATGTACAGTGTGTAGATTAATACTTATAAAGTCATAAGGAAATTAGATACTGATAATGAAGAATTTATTTTAAAAACGTACTTGAATTATTCTTGATTTTTATGAAGCATCCATGGAAAAGAATTTTTTCTGTTACTTTAAACATGTTGTTTAGTTTTTTTAATAGGTTGATTGTTTTGTCTTTCTCTTAACTATTATATTAATTTATAATATGTCTTAAAAATTTAAATTCTGAAATTATGCGATTACAATATATTTACTATATAGTCTAAGTGTATAAGAACATTAACCACTCCGAAATAATTTTTTTATATTTTTGGTTATAGGTATCTATGCTCATATTGGTGTTTCTCAGTTTGGACAGATTTTTATTAATAGCTGTACCATTTTCTGGTTATCAAGTATTGAAAATGAAAACAGCTGTATACTGTATGATATCAATTTGGGTGGTTGGGATAAGTATATCAATCGCACCATGTAAGTATTATACAAAAAATTATTTTTTTTTTTTTAATAAAGAAACATAAATATACTTTCAGTATATGGATTAAATAATACACTGACAAAAGTTAAAATGATTAATAGTAATAATATTATTTAGACTTGTGATTGCAAATAAACAAATAACTGATGCGTATAATAATTTATAGGTACCTACTTTAATTATTCATAACTCCAATTTTTGACAAAATCGATTTCGTATTTTTGGTGTAACTCGAAAACAAATAAATAATAACTGTAGGTTATTGAAGTTCTTACAAAATATTTATATAATAATTTCCTATGTACCTACGAACAAATTTAAAAAAATACTTCAGCCATTTTTGAGCTATTAATAGGCATGATACATTTTAATTTTTTTTTAATGTCGATTAAAAATTATTCGTATGATAAAGGCAATTATTTTCTATAGTCATTTTCAGCTTAAATTTGGATGAAATCAATTATTTAGAGATTAATAACGGTACAAATTATTTTATTATAATTTAAAAACATTATTCGTAGGGATCAAAAACTTTAAGGTGTACTATATTACAATGATTTTTTTTATTATACACAATGATATTTTTGAATTATTTTAACTTTTAAGATATGTTATATTTATACTATAAATCCATTTTTACTATTTAATGGTATTTACAAATTTTATTTTGAGTTGTTACAATAAGATATAAATATATATTATAATAATAATTAAATACTAATAAATTTGTATAATTAATACAAATATTTTCGAAAAAAGTTATATTAATATACCACATTATTAAAAATAAAATAAAACACTTCAATATAGATATAAAAAAAAACATATGAAATATATTTAGTGACATTGGTTGACAGACCGTTTTCGCTCAGAAACGTTTTTTTGTATACAATGATATATAATTTAATTCAAATTTAACACACTCATAATACGATTAGTTACCTACCAACTCGGCATCTAGTGTACAGAAGAGTAGTACATACTTGCCTACCTTTTTTATATTGTGAATAAGTCTAATCAATCATATCAGTATATTACTATACATTTTTTGTTTTTAATTCACCTGATAAAGTTTATAACGCTTTTGTTGATGAAAGTTAAATATTGTGCTAATATATATATATATATATGTATATGAATTTATTGAAGATCACATTGTCCCGAAATTAATCAATGTGTTTGGACGTAACTTTTTAATCAGCATAATTAAATTTGTTTAGTGAAAATACTTGTATTAACAAACAACTGTTAACCCAATTTATTCGATTAATGCTTGATAAAAAATAATAACTTACAAAATTTACATAATTAACTGCCTATGTTATGTCTGGTTTCATTGTCTAAGATAAAATTAATAGGTAGGCTAATATCATTGTTTGCCGATTAGTAATGGACATCAATGTACTATTCTTAATGGCTAATTTTATTTAAATTTGGAGGTCATAAGATTAATTTATCTGAACTATATATTGGTATAGATTATTATTTAGCATCCAACATTTTATGTCTACATACGAGTATAACTTTGTTCGAGTAATAATTTTGGTTATATCATACATAATATTAACCCATTTTAAAATTTACACATTTTATTTATACCACGAAAAAATTAAATGAACCACTTATTATTTTAAATTCTACTTTCAGCACTTTTAACTGTTAATTTAAACATTTAAAATAAAATACTACTATCAGCTCATTTACAAATAAAGCTACAATAATTTTCTCGCGATTTTAAATTATTTGTAAATATACAGCTATCTACGTCACTGGTGTTTTATTTGAATTTGCATAGAAATTTATTCCAAAACTTTGGAGCTTGTTTTAATATATCTATGTTATCGTTTAACTTCAAAACTAAAAGATATATACATACATGGTTGGTGTTATTACTTATTTTTATACACTACTAATACATACAATTTCAAAGTTTTTTAAGCTTTTTGTATTTATTTGTAATTTATCATTTTAGAATCAGATATTATATCATTAAAATGTATTGATCGCACACAAATAAAATGTGTCACATTTTTTAGTAAATTTGAAGTATATGTAAAGAGTGATTCGCCAAGCTTAAGTATTCATCTCCATTCTTTGATTTAATAATGCATTTATTCAAATTCTTTTTTCTTGAATTTTTATTTATACCTAAAGACTATATTTTGAAACTCATGAGATTTTTTATTGTATTTAAGAAGTCTTGTGGCGATAAACATTTCAGTTTTTCGAATGAGAATCCTTTTTTACAGTAAATTATTTAGTGAATACTTAAAAACACTTCTTCAAGAATACAAAAATCTCAAAAATTTGAAAATATAATTTTTTTAAATTTTAAAAATATGATTTTAAATAACTGGGTGATAATACATAGTAAATCATTCGGTATGATGTAATATTTTATAATTTTATTTACCTATAGACATTTAATGTAATTATTATAATTAATTTTAGTGATTTTATGGAAGCAGTCGTCAAAATTTTACGGTTCTAACGGTTTGTGTTATCCTTTATATATTGAAGATCCATTTGTAAATGGATGGCAATATTCAGCATTCATGTTTTTGGGATTAAATACAACAAGGTAGTTTTTAAATTGTATTTACTTCCAATTTATTGAAATATTTAATACAATTAGTTATATTTTTTATTTGGTTAAAACGTATAGGTAATACTATTTTATTGATTTTACAGTGTATTGTTGATGTCCGTTTTGTATGCATTAATGTTTATAAATGTCAGAAAAACAAGACACGCTGCTCACGTTTCTGCTGGTGATTTCGATTTTGCAGTTCGTTGCTTTTTCATTGTTTTGGCGAATATTTTATGTTGGTCACCTATAATTATTTTGAAATTGGCAGCTTTAAGAAAATACCATATTTCAAGTATAATATTATTTTCATTATTGATAAATTAAAGTATTCTTATAATAGCTATTGTATTCTGATTTAACTAAAACAGTATGTTTTGTAGGTAAAATGTACGTATGGTTAATTATATTTGTTGTACCAATCAATGCATTGGTAAATCCATTATTATATACTTTTACAACACCTAAGTATATGACAGCTGTAACTTCAAAAAATATTTTCAAGATGACTTACCGTTACTCGAGCAGTGGTAATCTAATTGAATATTAAGATTCAATAAAACACATAATTACTAATATTTATTACTGTACTTTAAAATTAGAGATTGATTTTTGTGGTTATCACACATTCAAGCTCAACAAATTCTTAGGTTATTACTTATTTGAGAATAAGAAAATGGATTGGAAATTTAAATCATACTTTATGGAAGCTCTGAATATTTATATACTATAATTCACAATAAGTTTATAACATTTAATATGTGGTTACTGGTGATAGTAAATTATTAACTGAATAAACAAATTTAAAATTTTAATATTATAATAGTTATAAAAAATATACAAAATATAAATACTAAATAGTACTTAATGATTTATTTAAATAAACTTTTTTTAGCTTAGAAATACTCTCAAACATTTATTTAATATTTTTAATTATATCCTAAATATGTTCCTCCATTTTTTAAAAGCGTATTTTTTTATACAAAGCTGAGACGAATAAAAGGTGTAAAACCCTTTAAATTGATATTGACATACGATAAATTGATTTGGTATACATTATGTTAATTTTATTTTGATAATTTTCTAGGTGTAGAAATGTCACAATCATCGCATCCGATATCCATATACACTAAAAAATATATCAAGACAAATAAAAAGAAGGCACTTAAAGAAAAACGAAAAGACAAAAATAGCACTCAAGAAAACAGTTTAGAATCAACAAATGGTGAATAATTTTCCGACAAACTAATATTACGTCATAGTATTGTGTAAACCGCTTTTGAAATTAGTATGAGAGTATAAGTAAATTTAATTCTATTTAGTCTGTTTTTCATTAAGCAAAAAATGGATTTATATTGCACTGTACATTGTAGGTAGAAAAAAAATTGATAACACATTATCTATAAGCTGACTATATTCAGCTATTTAAGACAGGGAATAGTGGATACCCGTGTCTCAATACCTAATATTTATTTTTATTTTAATTAAAATAAGTAATAATTATTTATAAAAATTAATTTATATTATGATAGCAGAATACTTAAATATTATTGAAAAACGTCCTGTTTAATATTTTACAATAAATTTGCATTTTATTCCACCATGCTATGTGGACGACTAAATTAATATAAAATGCATTTCATGACATTTTTCATAGAAATATTACATGATATTATGTTACATTTAAATTATATATTTTTTCTGCTTCTAATTGTAAATATTATTGTAGTTTAATTTTAACATTTTAATTATGATTAACACACTTGATGTAATAGATATGCACATTGTACAATGTACATGATACACTGTATAAACATATTTTGAAACAGTAAAAACTTTATCGTATTCGGGATTATCAAGTTATACGTATATTGTACTTTTTTTCTTTGACATATCATATATCTACATTTGAAGCTTTTAATTTATTATAGCATTAACTATTAAGTAAATACAAAATGAATAAACAAAAAAAATATTTAGTCGCTTAAATTTATTACATTATTTTATACGGTTCCAACAATGATAAGGAATAAACTTCGCCTTTATATATGTGTATATGAATAACGAGAACGAATGAAGTTAGGTTATTTTTTTTTTTTTTAGATAGTAAGTGATATTAGATTAAGAGAAGATAGATTGGATTCAAAGGATTTGAATAAAAAAAAAAAAATATATATATATATATTTATTTTGGAACCGTTTGTAAAAGTTTGAAGATGTTTGAGGAGGATTAGATAATTACCAAAATACCACAGAAAATTTAAGTATTCATTATGTATTGAGGAATAATAACTAGTTCTAAAGATATCTTGTTGCTAAATTGCTACAAAATTTGTTCACATTTTGTCATCAAAATATTTTGAGTATTGTGTTGTATTATATATACTGAATGTATACTTATGAATTATGATAAACTGTGTTAAATCTAGACCCTTAAAGAGTATTTTACAAATAGATTATTAAAATCGTATGTAACATAACATTGTTAAATAAAAAATAATTATATCATGTAATTGTACTACAGTTTTTAATAATTAATCACATCAAAATATTTTATTTGTAACTATTTTTGTTTGATACATCCATGGAGTCAATTTATGTTCAAGTTGTAATTTTTCAAGTAAAAATTGAAAGACAACATTTCAAGATAAATCTATTAAACACGGTAAGTGCTGATTTATTTATATTTATATCACGAAATGAACAACTTGGTGTTTTCATTTTATTGTTAATATAATCACAGAACTATCTGTAGTGTTTCTCTTCAACCTTGTCGCTTGTGGAACGGGAATCATGGTGATTAAAAGTGAACATTTTTGCTATGTGAAGTAAGTGTAGAACGTTAATTATGTGTTGATTGTGTGTTTGCTCATTTTTATGTGTAATAAATATATTATATATTTAAGAACATGTAGACATAAATACACAATGAGTGATAGATTCACACGATTTACTAGAAAATTTGGATTAATAGGTCCCAAGGTGTGGATGTTGAGTTTCGGACTCACATTAAATTACCAAATTTTTTAATGGAATTGTATACGAGAAATTAAGAAAAGCTATAAATTAGATGAAAGTAAATATACAAGATAATATATACGAAGAAACTATTATAACTTAATAGAGTTGGAACTTGGAAATATGAATATTAATTAAAACAAAAAGTTGCTTTTAAATTATAGTACTCGTAATATCAAAAATACAGAAAAAAAAATTAAAATTTCGAGTACACATTTATTTCCAAAATACAATCAAAAAATAAAATTTTCACTTAGAAATTTGCGTTTGAAAAACATTTTAAAGTATTTTATTTGTTTACTGGATAAATGTACGGAGAGCTTTTAATTTAATATATATTTTTTTTAAGGATTTTTTTGTTTATAAATAAGCAGATAGATAATTTATTTAGTTGATTATTTATCAATTTAAAAAAAACAGAAACTAATAGAAACAGTTATTACAATTATTATTTGCCTAATAATTAATAGTATTAATATAATCATACATTTATTATTGCTTATGAATAATATATTGATATATATTATATACTATGTAGTAATTTATATAAAATTTTTCATTTTATTTTTAATGTATTTTAGATGACGAATTATTCAATTAAATATACATAAAACAACTGTAATGAAGTTACTGCTAAAATTTATTACCATAGAACTCGATAGGCAATCAATCGGGAAAATTTTCAATTCTGATAAAGTTGATAAATTAAATTTGTTATTAAACTCAATATGATGTGCTGATTTTGTGGTCAAGTCTTGCATCTTAATATAATGACGTGGATTTATACGTTGCTATCGGTAATACTAATATTATACATTTAAAACTAAAAGTTTATGAATAATAAAAATATAATAATGACTAGCAATAAAAATAGATAATATTTATAAGTTTATGACAATAGTATCATTTATTTGAAAAAAATAGTACTTAGTAATTGCTAATTTATTATATAGTATAAAGTTAAGTAAGGCATTTGATGAAGTAAAATCATCATTCATTAAACATCGTATTTTTTTTGATTTTTTTTTTTTTTTTGATTTGGTAGACATTGTTTAAATATTTGTTTTTGTATTTTACTAACTGAAATCAAATAGATTTTAAAATGGTTTTACACATACATATTAGATATTAAAAAAAAATATATGAATATATTAAGTTTTTAAATTTATGATTTGTTTTTAATGTTAGTAATAAAAAAGAATTTGATTTTTTTCATAATTTATTCTTTCATAAAATTGTTCGCTATGTTGGGTAGTATATTTAGATAAGTCTGTACTACAAAAATTTGTATATATTGCTCAAATATAAGTTTTATTATAAGTTATTTACTAATTAAATAAGAGTGTATTCAATTTTGATTTGGGCGATTGCGGTGGATTGTTTTAAGGATAGAGATAAAGAGTTCGTAGAAATTTTGTTTATTGGTGGGTTAAAAATTATTTTCATTACATGATCAAAGAATTTATCTGCTTTTTTATTGCCTGTTATATTAACGCAAGTTAGTGCCTAAATGAATTAAATTTTTTTTTTTTTTTTGAAAGGTTTATGAGTGTTAATTAATTATTATAAGAGTGACTGGTTTTAGAAGGTATATTTATATTTGATTTGAGAGTATTTACAAGTAATACCCTTTTGTACGTGATGTAATCTTCAACTAAGAAAATACTGGTTATAGTTAATAGTTTGTGCTGTATGATAAAGTAATTTTTAACACTTGAAAGATCTACCCCATATTCTGATGTTGATACATCTTTATATATTTTGTATATATAGTTAGAAAAAACTTGTCGAATTATACTATAAAACTGAGAGGTATGATATTGTTTCTTCGTTTTTACTGTGGTCGAGGAGTTTGGTGTTTAATTTAAGTTCCCATATATATGGTTAAAGATCTTGAAATGTGTTATTGTTTATGGCTGAAGTATGTACCTATGTAAATTGTTTGTTGTCGTTTGATAAATATATGTTGTACGTTGTATGGATTTAGGTTGTATGTATTATGTATTTATTTGAAGTGTCGCATGATAGTTGAACATGGTTTTATGTGATTTATTGTGTTTTTTTTTAAAATTATGTATGACATAGATATGATAATGTTTCTTAATCTCTATAAAATTAAAAATTGAAGACGTATTTTTCTATTGTAAATAATAACGCTATCAATAGAATTTGTCCTAAATATATGCTTTGTTAATAGAATTATGCCCGTTTAAAATTACGAATAAATAGTGTTATTATTTATCATGTTCTAAATAAAACCAAGTATATTAGGTTTTAACATAAAAACGGTTAATCTATCGACTAGGTAGTGTATAACATTAAGAAGTGACTTTTACGCAAAGGTCTTGTATTACAAGATCCTATTTAGATCTTTTCAAAATATCAAAACGTTTAAGACACAGAAAGTTAAAACTTTTCTTATTTATGTAATACAACTATAGAAGTCAAGAATAAAGGCGTGGAACAAATATTATTCAAAGATATTTGATTTATTAATATAAACAATAACATTAACTTATTAAATAAATTTATATTTTACAATATTACAACAATAAAGAATTTTGATAAAAGTAATTACTAAATTATATTTTTTCTTTGTATTTTAGACTGTTTGAGTACCTATGTTATTTCAATAATTTAAGCTGTCTGATTTAGTCTGTGTTGGGCTTTAAAATCATAAATCAATTTAGATATAATGATATTATTTAATTAGGTAATAATGGTTATAATTAAAAATACATTATATTTTGTTATTGTAAGTCAATACAAGTGCAGTAGCAAGTTACGTTTAACTTTTTGGAGGTATTATTTAGATAAAAATCAATTAATACAATTTGAACCCAATTAAAAAAAAAGTATCTATTACGTTTTACTGATTTTATCAAAATTGAAGGATTCATAAAAATATATTGTCGAAAGTGTGAGGGATGTAAAATAAATGTGTCACTATTTGTAAGTTGTTTTTCTCATTATTATTTAATAAACCTTATAAAAATATATTTAAGTATAATGTATGTATGTACACACTATTTATAAAGATCATTTTTAATTTATTTTTTTTTTTTAATTGAAACTATTTTTGTTATCTATTTAATTTAATGTTAACTCAGAAACTTGAACTAATTAAAATTCTTAAAGCTAAAATTAAAAAAAAAATGATAAATATTATTCTACAGGATTAATAATGGGTATAATTTTCCATTGATATGAATCATACTATACACATTTTTCTCATTATATCTCATATCTATAATTTATTTAGCTAAAATGCATTATAAAATAAAATTTAAAATTTAAAACCACCCAAGTAATCTTATTAAGGACTTGCATCTATAAAGTATTCCAACTAAAAGACTAAAAATGCGGCGTAGTCGTGACCTGTATACTTAATAGTACACTAGTAGGTACCCATTTTAAAATATTTTTAAATTACAATATAGTATGTAAATACTAAATAGCTATTATACTTATGGCATGGTTCCTATGACGAAAGGATTATTCACTCGGTGATTCTTTTTTTTTTCTTTATATTGTCACATTCCCTTATTGTTCTTTGTGTGAATAGAAAAAACAAAAAGGGAAAAGTAGATAACCTCTTTGCGGTACAGTAAAATATACAATGCCATGTATTATTGTTATTAATTTTTGAGTTAATACCGGCTGACTTATCATAGAACGACCTGAATAGGTTCGTAGTATAAATAGTCAAAAGTATAAAATTAATCCTAATGTTTTGAAAATGTCATTGTGTACATAAACATGTAAAATGCGTAAAATTATTAGAAAATTGTAATATATAATAAAGATATGTATACATTTGGTGAAAATTTTAAGTATCTACGGTTATTCATTTTTAAATTAAAAATTGTTTCTGTGTAAAGATATCAGTATTCCTCAAATATTCCTTTGTTTTTCTCAATTATTAAGAAAAGTAAGTACTAGGAAATATATATTTTTTTTAATCTTGCAAAGTACTAACTATAATAATTTTTCTAGTATCAGAAAAAGTATTGATGTCGAAGATTAAAGTATTTTTACTGACAGATACACTAATTATTAATTTAAATCAATACTTTATCACTCCATTAAAAATCTAAGATAATTTAAATACTTATAAGATATCTTAAATTGGTTAATAAAGTCATTTATTACTATTTTTTTAAATATATGTATTTTATTAGAAAAATTCTAAAATAACATACTTAGGTAATATTAAAAAATATTAAAATATGCAAAAAAATGCAAAATTAAATTTTTCACATCAACTCATTATGCTAAGATTCAAATGTATATCTTAATTTCTTACTTATAAACTAGTAAAGAAAAATATACAAATGCATATAATTTTGGTTCTAATCATTACGACCTATTTAAATAATTGTTATTAATACTTTTAAATCTGTTTATAACTTTTTAGAAAAAAAAAACCACATCAAAAAGAAACCAAATAAAATAATATTTAGTTTCATCAATCAATCATAAAAAATCTAATGATAATGATTATACTATACAAAGTACAATAGGAAAAAAATTGAAATGAAACTATCATTTAACTATTTATTAAATGCATAATGCTAAAACATCTGTTTCAATACCATATGTTTTCATAGATACGTATGGTAGATTGTCATTTAGTGAATACTAAGCAGTCATATTAACCAGATTAATGCAAGTGAACGTATGTAATACGCGCCTATACGTATTTTTATATTTAAGCATTATATTGTTTCTTTGCTATACAAAAATTGTCACACATAATATTTGATAATGGTAAGTGATATTGATTTTGGATTTAATATTGAGTTTTTAACTATATATATTTTTCAATTTTACGATTGTTTTATGATTAAAAATTAATTTAAACATAAAACCGAATATAACATTAACTAATACATAAGTATTGATGACATATAAACTAATGAGTTTAGAGAAAACTGAAAAATATGAAATTAATAATTCAGATAATTATAATATATTTTAAAATAGGATTTTATTTAGAAAATATTTGTTTTTAATACTTTAATAATAGGTATTTCAGCCCATTCAATATAATTTATAGAGTGTAACATTTTTAATGTGATAATATTTTAAACTTCACATACGAATAAAATGATGTTTACTTAATAGTTAATAGTAACTTAAAAATATTAATTATTTGATTGCCATGTCAAAGAAAACATTTTCAATATTCATCTTTTTCAATGATAATATGGTATAAATATTATTATTGAACTATTTTCTCATAATATTTAGATTTAATAAAAAAAATCACAAATTTAATAATTAAAATATTATCTAGTTATATATTATAAACACTTTATAGTTAATATTACTGAAAAGTTATTTTTAAAAGTATAGCGATACTTGTCAGATGGTTTTATATATCAATATAATTTTATACATATACATTTATCAGTTATGTGATCAAATTTTTTAAATGAGAGTTAAATAATTTATTGCTGTATCATTATTGCTGTATTAGTGCAAATTAAAATGGTGAGGAATGTTTTAGGAAAATTTGGAAAGTGATTAATGAAAAAAATTAGTTTCTTTATTTAAAATCTTTTGAACTACTCTTCAGTTCTAAACTAGAAAATTTGAATTACAATCAATAATTTATTTATGTTTGATATTTTATTTTAAATTGCATTATTATTTTTAGGAATATTTTTTACGGACAATGAGAAGTGGATTTATTACAGTGTGGTTGTCATTTTGTTTTATTGTATCATTAATAACTATCATAGTTTACTACACCATCGATGAGCCTGAATATTTTGAACACCAAATTATAAAATCAAGACCACTTAAATTTGAAACTTTATTAAACAATAATCTACTTGATTTCAAAGCAAATTGGGTTTCAGGTATTTTGTAATTCTTATGTCATCATTAATATAATTTATCCAGTCATGACGAATTTTTATTATGTATTTATGAAATTTAAAATTTTGTTATCTATATATAAGAAGTTTTTGGATATTTAATATTATGTACAAAATATTTTTGTACAATTATCAAGTAAAATTATTTCAATATTTGTCTTTTTTTCTAAATATAACTAATGGCTTTCTACAAAAAAGTGTAAACATAACAGGCTTAATTATCAAATATAAAAAGACTAATTTTATTTAACTAAATTATTTGAAATTTTCAAATACTTATACAAAAAACAGTATTTTGGGAGCAACGTATGTTTAAAAACTATTCTTTATATGAGTTTATGTTTTATAATATATATCCAGTTTAAATAAATACACATACATAATAGTAAGTAGTATACTATATTTGAATATTTTGTAAATATTAAATAATATATCCAACACAAAATTAATTTAAGTTAAGTTAAAAAAAAAATAATAAACGTAATGCACATAAAATACTAATACATTTTTAGTAAGAAATACCTGTTGAAATACCATTCATGGTAATTGTTAAACAAACCAAAACTAAACATTTCTAAAACATTTTTTATCTCTTTTTATTACGTTCAGAAAGCTTACAACCAATCAATTAGTGGATCATCTAACTTTTTTCACTATTAACTTATTGAAAACAATTAACGAATTCGTATATTTCAAATTTTAATTTCAACGTACAAAACTGTCTGACTTATAATATGTGATTTCCGTCCCTATCTTAGGTATTTTTCTATGTGCATTTTCTGTATTTATTTATTTTTTGTTCATATTTTAAAACAAAACATTATGTTCACAAAAAATTAAATTAAATTGTTCAGTATAGAATACCCTCTTTTATTTATTTCAATTTTAATTTTTTTTTTTTTTTTTTTTATGTACTACCTAATTAGATGATAATTTATTGACACAAGATGACAATGGAAATATTATTTTATTGAACGTAAATAAATCTATTAATTCTATCTTAGCATTTAACTCAATGCAGGTAAATATATTCAACTTATAACTAAATGATTTCATAGATGTTAAATAGCATATTTATTGAAGTTTTTAAATTTTTAGCATATGAAATACTGTCATAAATATGAGCTTTCAGCTGACAAGAAATATTTATTAATAGCTTATAACCTTAATAAGGTAAATTTTTTTTATCATATTATAAGCATATATTTTATTCCAAACTATAGTAATGCTATAAGTCTAAACATTTTTCAATAGAAAACATTTTAAAGGCAGTATGATTGATCTAACATTTAAGGATATTAACTCTATTAATTAAATTTTAATTAATATGTACCTACAAAGGATTTGAAAGTCTCTGAAGGTATTACAATAGATATACAGGGTAATTTAATGAACCCGTGCTCATTATCACTGAAATTCTTTATGTTTATGAAAATATTTTAACATAGTTTAAAGTCATTACTCATTACAAAATAATTTGATAATAATATATATATTTTATTAATGATTATATTTGAAGTTTTTACTTTTTTGAATTACAAGATGAATTTTTAATGAAAAAGGATAATATTGTTCTGAGAATTTTAAAATATTTCTAATTATTCTAAATTATAAAATCGAATTTTAAACCATTAGTTTTTGTCTCTATCTTATGTTTATGTGAGTGACTTTAGCGGAGTATTCTAGTGTCACTCAATTCTGCTCTTTACAAATTTAAATACCAGTAAAGTAACTATAACTGATTGATCAATAGATCAAAATACGATTTTATACAATAATTTGATCTTAGTTTTTCATGCTTGTTTATTTATTTATTTTTTTTTTTTGTGTTTGTGAATTGTGGACATCTTTAAAAACAATTATTATTTCAATTATTAAATACTTGATTTTATTAAATTGAAAAGTCAAGTATTAATACTAATAATAACTTTATAAATTGTTTTAAATAATAAAACAATACGAGTTCCCAACGTTTCATACATATATATTGGTCCTTTTTTTAAATTGAGAGTGGTTATAATATAAGTTTTCTGGTAGTTTAGAAAAAAAAAATGAGAGGTATAATGAAAAAAATGGTGAAGAAACAGCTATGCAAGCATCCGTTTAAAACAAAACCTTGAGAAATTTGACTAAACAAACTCAACCTAATAATTTTTAGAATGAAATAATTTTTTATTATTCTAAAATGTAAATAAATTATTTTAGTGGTTCATTTTATTCTGGCATCTGACTATTTTTAGTAAATTATTTTCTGATTTTTTGTATTTTTGTTTAAACGTACTGAATAAATAATATTTCTAGTTTCATAGATACACTCTTCAAGTTTTATCTGAAATGTTTTTTTTTTCATGATGAAGACTTATAGTTATTTATCGACATCAATCTATGACGTTATCAACATTAAAACTGGGTAAGTCAAAGTTATTTAACTAATTTATGCACTTACGAAGCTAATTTATAAATTTTTGAATTACTTTGATAAATACACATATTTTAATAATAATATATTAATACATGTATTAAACAACATAATTGTAAAATGTCTTAGTGTTAAAGAATAATATTATTAATCTATTAAAACATAGTACTCCTATACATAACTGAATAAGTCAAAATATATATTAAGTGTAGTATAATTTATATTCATATATTAGGTATATAATATATAACTTTTATACAAATATTATGATGTATAATTATAATATTTATACTGTTCAGTACTTAAAACAAATTATAAATTTTCGTTTGATATTTTAAAAACTACTTCAATCTTCAATTATATTATATTTAATACTCAACCATTATATTAATATAATAAAGTGTTCTTCTAGAATTTTACTCAGTCTTTAAATTTTAATTGCGTAGATACCTAATGGTTATATTAATATTTATAACAATTATAACTGTTATATTGAATACACAGCCTTACATTCTAATTGTAACTTTTTGTGTTCAGACATTTTTGAAAAATTAGAAAACTTCAAATTATACTTAAACTTTAGGTTAGAGATTGTTGGCAATTAATATTAATATAACCTATAAAAAACTACGTTGATACAGTGTTTAGTAGATATAAATAAATAAAAAGCACAGCATAATATTTTAGTAAATATATATAGATTAGCATTAAGGAGGAGACATTGTTGCATTTGCAATACATCATATATTTTACTTCGTAACAATTGTTAATTAAGTAAAACATGAATAAAAGAGAACAATTAGGAAACAATTTTATTTTTAGTTTGCGATTTAATTATTCCAAAAAAATTGTATATATTATTATAGTCATTTGGAATAAGAATTATTATGACAAATTTTTATGTGAAAGATGATAACTGTTAAAATAAATTTTTGGGTCTGGATAAAATCACTAAAAATTAACTGATAGTGCAAAAAGCTGAGTTCATTAAACTTTTTTAGTATAGTAGGGAATCAATGCGTAATATACAAACTACAATAACAAAATATGCACTATAACATAGTTGTATGTTTAACTACCTATAAATTGTTCAATAATTGTATCTATTATTTTTTTTTTGTCAGAAAACAAGTAACACTTAGAGACACAAGACATAATCCAAGGGAAATAATGGTCGCCAAATGGTCTCCTAATGATTCAAGTCTTGTCATTGTTGATCACTACAATATATATTATATTCCCACAGCTGCAAAACCAAACCATGTTAAACAAATAACTTTCCTTGGATCTGAAGATTTGTATTACGGTATTCCTGATTGGGTGTACACAGGAAAGTATATTTATTTATAATTAGTGATGTCTGGATTTAAATATTTCACGTATGAAGATAATACTTTATGTTTGTGGAAAATCTCATAAATCGTCATATCGTTACTTAAACTAATACAAACATTTATAATTTTTTTAATCGATATGTACCTATCTCATATTTGACACGCGTGAATTTTATAACATTAATTATGTTTTTTTTTAATTATCAAATGATCTAAAAGAATATATGTTAAGTTAAAATCAGTTGGATTCTATCAGATTTCACTATTTTAAAGATATAATAATATGGGTAATTAGTTAGTTACTATTGTCTATTTGTAAGAGAAAAAAATCAATATTCAATTTACCCTAACTGTCACTGATAAAATGTTATAACCAATAAACGTTTGGCATATTAATTATAATAATACTAAATAATAATGAATTATATAAATTAAAAATATGCATATAAATTATCAGAATAATTATTCACAAAAGATTTTTGAAAATTAATTTTAACTTTTATATCACCCTTTTGATGATATGAACGTATAGTAATTATTTATATAACGTTTTAGAAGAAATATTTGAATCAAATTCTGCAATGTGGTTTTCTAATCGGGGAAAAAATCTAGCCTACGCAACATTTAACGAAAAATTGGTACCATTAGTATATTTACCAACATATGGCATACCAGATACTATGTACGACCAATACAGCAGAATGTATAGTTATCATTATCCAAAAGTATTTTATCAAAATAGTATACGCTCAAACTTAATGTAATTTATTTAAATAATCAAATGTTCAATATTATATAGGTTGGTGACCCCAATCCAATCGTCGAATTATTTGTACAAGTTCTAAATATAACAAATGAACCCATACCTATACCAATAAAACCAGTAAAACAGTACACGTAAGTATCAGCAACATATCAGTATTCAAAATTATGTAGTATGTACGTATAATATATATTTTTTTTATAGCTATAGACTATATTGTACTTAAAGTACAATAGGTATATTATACAGACATTAAGACTTAGATATACCTAGTAATTAAAAAATTAAAAACAAGTATATTTTTCAGTAATGAGACAATATTATATACAGTTGTATGGTCAGATGATGAACATTTGTTTGCTATGTGGATGAACAGAATTCAAAATGAATCTCATCTTGTACATTACCATATTTCTAATAATACGGCCGAGGTTAAGGAAGTGAGTAAAATATAGTGATATGAAATAATGTAATGAGTATAACATAATAAATTACAAATTTGTGTTTGACAGATGATGGAATTTCAACAAGAAAACGGTTGGCTCAATTTTCGACAGTCAATTATTATTAACCCCGTTAACCTGATTGCATTAATATACCCAATAGAACAAGACGACGGTGATATGTACAAACACGTTTGTGTGATCTCAAATGGCAAAATAATGCCAATAACCACTGGTAAATTTGAAGTCGATAAACTCATAAAATGGGACTTCGAATTAAATTATATGTAAGTCCTAGTCAAATATACGTAATATGGTATACGTATACCGTATGATAGGATTGAATTGTATAAATTATACATACGACTATTTATTAGATGGGTCAAGTTTTAGGGACTGTTATTATTTGAATTACAATTAGGTAAAATAAAAAAAAAAAATCGGCTGTATCTTAAATATCTGAGTTTCTTAGTAAATGTTTATGCTTAAAGAAACTAATAAGAAAATTAGAAATATTTCATATTCTAAGTACCTAGTAATTAGATAGATGCATTTTTCAATCAAAAGATAAAATTACATTAAACTTTTGAAACATTTATTTTACTAGTAAAATAATAAAAGAAAAAACTAGAAAGAAAATTTTATTATAATAAATCAATAAATTCCTGGCCTTGTTCTGAATATAAAATATTAACATAATATAATTTATATTTTTTCCTTCAATGCATAAAATTAATAGAATAAAGATAAAAGATCATTTTTCGTTATAATACGCCATCATAATGTTTTATGACACATAATACAACCATTAAAATTTGAAGTCAATGGTAATTATTCAAATTATATATTAAATAAGTGATGTAATCATTATTTTTACTTAGGTATTATTAATATTTATTTTCAAGTATTTTTTGACAGACTGACGTTTGTTATATTATGTGTAATAATAATTTTCCAGATATTATTTAGCCAATATAGAGTATAGTCCTGAAGTACAACACGTGTACAAAGTACATATAGATTTGGAACAAACGTCGAGCAAACCAGAGTGTTTAACATGTAACACGAGATGTACTTTCAATAACGCAGTGTTTAGTGAAAAAAATACTTATTACGCACACATATGTACAGGGCCAGACATACCTTACGTGAATATAGTGAAAACTGTAAGCACTTGTCTCAAATTATCGGTGGTTTCCTATATTTTACTATATTTTAAATATCGTTATATATATATATATATATATATATATATATATATTATGTAGATTGTAAACTAAAAAATTGTTTTTTTTTTTGCAATATTAGTTAAATGTTATAACCTAGTTCACTCTCGTTTACCATAACAATTTACTTTCAAGTATACATTATGCTGATTAATATAAATATTAAATATACGAAATATATTTAAAGTATAACAAATTTATCTTGGATATAAAATAAAATAATATTTTTATCGATTATCATTAAACCGTGTTATCGAAGTATATCTTAAAGTTAGAAGACTAAAATGTATTAATTTTAATCGAAAAGTGATTTTATTTGATTTAGTTTGAGTATGTAAGTAATATGAAAAAAAATTGTAAACGAAAAATGTTATAAATTATCATTAAAAACCATTATTTTATTAAAAAAGTAAAAATATTATTAAAAATTAATAGCTATAAAACATGTAACTGTGAGTGCTTAAAATAATGAAAATAAATCAAAAAATAGAAAATCAAGTATTATCTTATATTTTATTTAAATAACTAAAATTTAGTCAATATTTTTTATCATTAATATTTATTTATCAATATATAAATATGTTTTTTTTCAAGAATGGAGATAGTATTTCTGTTTGGGAAACAAATAAAAAACTGGCTACAGAATTAAAAAATGTTGCTTTACCTCGCGTGACATTTTTAAACGTCCCACTTATGGATGATTTTGAAGCTCGTGTAAAATTGTTAATTCCACTGACAGTTAATATTTCATCGGATAATAAATATCCTTTATTAATTTACACGTAAGTAGATATTATCGTATTATATTATTATCAGTAAATGAATATTAATATTTTAATACCATTTTTACCATTTTATAAAGAAAACCAGTAATTTCAAATTTTGTATAAAAGTTATTAAAACTTTCATTCAAGTGTAAACGTTGGCACTCTGATATAGTAGTTAAAATTTAATTTAAATATTTAATTATTTTGGGGGTAGAATATTACACATGTATCTTTTGATAGAACGTTTAAATTGATAAAATTTTATTGAGAAATGTAAGAACAAATATTATTTCAAAAGTTGTTTAAAACTAAATAGGTATTATAGATCTCTAATCTAACTTTTGATTTTTTTCTATTTTTTCTTTTTTCTTTTTATAATATCATATGATATGGTTATTGACTGTAGATGTGTGTTTTTCCTAGAAGCACTCAAAGATTAATTTTAGGTACGTTTGTTAATTGTATTTGGCATAAAATATAATAACATTATACAGCCACACCAGTACCTACTAAGTACTTACGCAGTACTTCAATGTGTTTAAATTTCATACTCAGTGTTTAGTTTCAAGAATAAATAAAAAAAGTTCTTGTTTTTAATTTAATAATACATCTCATGGGTATGTTTAAGGGTTCAAAATTAGAGCAAGCCTACCTACTGAACACGTCTCTGCCATAATCATGTGTTCAAAAGTTTACGTCTTCAAAAAATCGTGTCTTTGAAAATTTATGTACTTGAAAAATTATCTGTTCGAAAGGTTATTAATTAGATTTAAAAACGAAACTGGTAATCTAATTGGACCTTGAATGTGGTCCTTTATATAACTTAGAAAACTGTTTTTCATTTACATATTATATAGGTATATAATTAGGATATTGTTTGATTAGATTTATTGACAAGTTCAAAGATATGTCAAATACTTCATAAATACAAATTTTGATAATGAAAATGATTTTATCTAAAATACGTTATGATAGTAGTAAGCACAGTATAAAGAAACTTAAAGTAATAATATAGAAATTATTTTATCTAAAACGGCCGTGTAACTGAATTAAAATCAAACTGGACGGATATTAAAAAAAAATAAAAATTAACATCAATGTATAAAATACTCAGATTAAATATATTCAATAATGAATTTACAATGACGATAAGTTAAAATTTAAAAAAAGGTAGATATTGCATATTATAATATAAACATTTATTTGATACATTTTAGTTTTCATAATACCAGTAATGATAATAAAATTTAATATTTGATTTTCATTAATAGGTGGACTTGTTTTATTATTTTTTTTTTAAACATATACATTTTATAATAATTGTTATTTATAAGAGCACATAGGCAATAAGCACAACTGAAAAAAATAGTTATCCAAGTTAATAACTTTTTAAACAAGGATTGAAAAATCATCATTGTAATATTTTTGTATATTTTAACATACGTATAACTTGTTTTAAAAATTAAAATATAAGAAATATATATGTAGCCCAAATTTTATAACAGTTCAAATTACTCTAATATTTTAAACATCAGTTTAAAAATGGATTATTTTAAAAATAAAATTTACCATGATCTACTTTAATTAGACGGTGACGATAAATGAAGGTACAACGTCCTCTTAAAAAGTTACGAGTTAACAATTTTAACCATAAATTATGTATATTATATTATCATTATTGAATAGTGCATCTGAACCATTTAGTTTATTAGGTGTTTAATTTAATAGATAACTTCTGAATAAATTTGTACTTTAGTCTTTAATTTAAGAGGTTTTGGACTAAATTAAGTTCACAGTATATATTAATTATTCTCTGTTTGTAATCATGGGTTCAGTGTATCTAATTTTAGATCATCTACTTGTAATGCATATTCCATCTACGCTCGGTGCCACTAGGTTTTATACTTCCATCTTGTATTGTAGCAGATAAACCGTCTATTTAGTAATATTCAGCATGAATACACGTAAGTCGTTTCGTATTCGCCCCGTTATCACCCCGTGCGTTCGTTAATTTATGATGGTCAATATTATCGTTGGTCTTATAATTAATAATATCTTCGAACAACAAATGTCAGATATGAAATGTTGGCTATGTTCCGCCAAATTGACCCAATTGTATTAAACATAACTTTTAAAGTTAATTTATGTCTTCTCATCGTGATGATAAAAAACCGAAAACTTTTGCTTCACAAAATATTATGTACGTCTTTCTCGCTAATAATGATATTAATGATAATGTATTTATCATACCTTCGACCAACTCTTCTCATAATCTCACAAACCCGGCTCTTCCGGTTCAGAATGTGAATCTTCCGGCTCCTTACTCTGCATTAAAAATATTTTAAATGACTTCGATTTCAATAACGTTCTTACCGATTTTACAGCCCTAAACGGTTATATTTACAAGTTAATGCTTTCTTACCCCATTGTACAATCCTCAGGTCGTATCAACTTCAATTAAATTGTTAATCATCCAAATAAAACTGATGCCAATTTTCATAGTTTCCCCCCAAATAAAATCGTTATTGTAAATTTACACTTTTCTACCGTAAGTACCGACTTCTCTTCTGAGTTGATTGAATTAGGGTATAACGTCAAGCATATTTTCAATACCAGGTGGCCTTCATTACTTTTTGTGAAAAATAAAAATAAAAATAATACCATCTACTCGTATTACAGGTGTATCATTTTTAATTATATTTAAAATCATCAATCAGATTGAAAATTAAAAATAATTATTTACAATATTCATTTTTGTTATAGCTATGGTGGTCCCACATTAAATATAGCATTGGATGAGTTCAACATAGATTTGAATATGTATTTAAGTATAAACCATGAGATTGTTGTGGCTTTAGTCGATGCTCGTGGCACAGAACGAAGAGGTAGCAATACATTATTTTCAAATTATAAGAAATTGGGTACAGTTGAAATCTATGATCAAATTACTATCGCAAAGTAAGTAAAATATTACAGAACTCTTAAATTTTAAAATTATAAATGGTTATATCTATGTTTAATGTATATAACAGAATAGATATAATATAACCTAACGGTTAATGTATAATAAATGTTTATATTTTATGATAGTCATATGCATATCATATTCATCATTATGTGATCAATGATTTAATATGATTACTACTTATTGGACAATCCATTTAAATTAAAATATTTAATTGATCAACATTTTTATTGAAATTGATTCCTAGATTACAATCAACACGTAAAAATGACCCTAAATTAATAAATTAAGGTCTTGATGAAATATATACATCAAGATTAACAATTTGTATACATATACAATATACTTTATAACCCTAATTAATTTTGTCCGACGCGTTAATTAGTCATGTAATAGTTTCAATAACTTGATTGATTCGATATCTTAAAAATGATTATTAAAATGTTGATTATCGACTATAAATGTATTATATTACATTGATATTAACTTATTGCTAATTAATAAATATACTTTACAGATTTCTACAAAACAATTTATCGTATATTGACAAAAATAGAATTGGTATTTGGGGATGGAGTTTTGGTGGCTATATTGCCGGTATGGTTTTAGCTAAAGATGTCGAGGAGATATTTAAATGCGCTTTGTCTGTTGCACCTGTCACGGACTGGATATATTATGGTTTTGTATAATTTTGTTTTATCTTTTTTTAGTATTATGAACTTTTTAATTATTTATCATTGAATATTATTTAAGACTACTCGTATACCTCAGCAATAAACAGTAAAATATATAGTTATAGGAATATTTGATAAAAACATTTACGCATTGTATAAAAGGTTATCGAAAATTTATTTTTTATAAAATTACCACACATTAACTATTAGGTAGGAGACAAAAAAAAATATATATATTTATAGCTAAATCAGTCATAGTTAATGAGTAATAGATGGTGAGTGATAATTCATTAAATCAAATTTACAGCGTTTGCCACGTAATGTAGATAATGAGAGTGCGTTAACTAGTGCGCATTATAAAGTAAAATTAAAATTAAAAAGATTTACCTATCTATAAATGATAATATATACATAATAGGTGACGAAACTATGAAGATAACTTAATATCTTTAAATGTTAAGCACAGAGTAGACGATTAGTTCCTTATTTAATGGTAAACTAATGTTATTTAATATTAATTTAAAATAATATTTAGACTCAATGTTCACCGAACGGCTTATGGATATGTATGAGAAAAATGTTGAAAGTTATCAAAACGCTAGTTTGATACAAAATTCAGATGGTTTAAGTAACAAAAAATACATGATTATTCATGGATTAACTGACAATAATGTTCATTTTCAACACTCCGTAATGTTATCCAAAGAACTACAACACAAATCCATAACATTTCAACAGCAAGTATGTGTTTTAAATTTCCATTTTTTCGAACAAATTCTAACAGAATTCATAATTTAAAATTTTAGTTTTACCCAGACGAAGATCATACATTTGTAAACGTAAGAAATCATTTTTATCGTACAATTATTTTATTTATTTTAAGATCTTTATTGTAAAGTGTAATTTTATGTATACATATCCTTAAAAATTATCATATTATTAGAAAACAATATTATTCAACTATGTTCAATGTACATTTTTAATTGTATGAAGTATCAAGATTTTTTTAAATTGTTAATAAAATTATTATATTTTTAAATTCTTTTTTATTTAATTTTTAATTTTTAATGATGTTTAAGAATAATTTGCGAGTTCCTTTTTTGAATTTACAATTAGAGCTCAAATGATAAAAATATATTATTTTGTTTTTACGTTTTTAAGTATTTAATATCAAAAAATTCTATTGTTTAACGTTATTTTATTTCATTGTACTTGTATTTTTAAACGTTATTTTAATTATTATACCTTTTAAACTTAACGCTGAAAATAAAAATTGTAAACCCCATTGAAATTTACCATAAATATAAGAATTAGTTGATTTATAGAAATATACTATTAACTATATTTAATATTTAATAAAAAATATTAACTTTTATTTAAAAAATTAGCAACATTTTAACTGATCATGCTTAAAATATTTCAAAAAAATAGTAAAACTAAAATTTTCATTGGAATGGTGATTTATGTCATAAATATTGCGTAAAAAAGGACAAGAATTTTTTACTAACGTTTATTTTACTATTTTTAAATTATATTTATTGATATATTTTGTTAAATAGAATTTAAATTTTTTCATGTATTAATTATTTTGTTAATTTTTTTATATTTTTACGTTATAATAATGTTCTAAAATCCTCTTGAAGCATTGTTTATAATGCACTAAGACGATTCTCACCAAAAATATGTGGTGTAAAGATGAATAGATTTAAAATAGATTTTTTATAATCCTGGACTTTAAAATGATATTAATACTTTAAAGTGGTTCCTAATAATATAAAATAAAATAAAGTAAAGGATTGATTTGTGACTAGGGGCCCGGTTTTAATGCAAACAGTTATAGAATATGAACATATTTATACATCAACAATAAATATATTGTTTGTGAATAATTTTTTAATTCATATAAATACTTTGAAAATTATATCGAGTAATATAAAGGTGTATTTATTATGAAAAAATTTAAATGTCATTAAAAAGAATTGTAAATTTTTAACTGTATAACTGAGTCAAGTTAAAATTATTTTATTTAATATTTATGAAAAATTAAACTTGTATCCAATAGGTATTATAACTATCAATTAAATGTAGAACTTGTATTAAATTTTACTCAAATATACAATAAGATTACATTAGCTGTAGAGATAGATGTTTTATTCACTATAGAAATAGTATCTAATTATTAGAAATTTTTTATCATTTATAGTTATCAAAATTATTGAAATGTAGAAAAAATAAATAAATTATGTAAAAAATCGGGCCCTTATGACTTTAAATAAGTGGTTTGGTTAAAACATAAATGTATCTAACAAATGTAATAATAATTATATAGGTACTTGTCTTGTATTGCCAAATCATGGTATTTATAATGATGCTTTGTTCCAAATGATCCCATGCGGTTTTTCTCAAGTCCTCAAGGGTATTCACTTACTGTGAGTTTCCCCGGTTCTAGTAAGAGTATAAAATTATTAAAATAATGTATATTTAATATTTATACCATATTATATCAATAACATAATATTTCTGTAAATGCTAAATAATTGTGAAATTAGATTATATAGATTCATAGTAGTACTTAAAAAGTAAAAATAAATAATATTTTAAAATAAATAAGAAATGTTTTTGCATTCAGTAAAATTCATAATAACACAGGGTAGAACACTCGAACGACCGATTTTAAAAATAGTTTCCCAGTAATAATTAAGATACGAATTATCGCTAAATATTATTAATTCTAAAACATAAGTCTATAAAAGTTAACATAATATGTATTTTGCATTAACATTTAATATCTCAATTTGTGTATTTTTATTATATGAATAAAAAAAAGAACTTTTTCTCTTGAGTGAGTATGCAGATACTATAGACTTGTACCATTCTAAGTACAAATTACAAATTAGTTATTTGTTATTAATTTATTAATCTTATGAGTTAAAATTCTCAATGGCGTCACAAACATAATTTTTAGGGCAATTGCCTATATAATTATTTTATTTTAAATGTGTGAATATTTATAAATTGCAAATGGAGTATAAAAATATTTTTATACTTGACTATTATTATTGAATAAGTAAAATGTTAATATTAATTCAATGTGATAAAGTAGTATTGTATAATAAATAAATTTTACTGATTTACTCTAAGAATCAACACATATACAAAACAATACATACAGTATGCCTGTATAGTTAATATTTAAATTGAATAAGATAACTGGGAAGATTATATTATATTTTACGCATAGAGTATTAATTATTAGAAGTTACCTATAAGTTAAGTAATGAGACTTATAACCTATTGTATTAATGTTAATTGATATAGTAATTAGTAAAATAATATTATACATAAGCCGTTTTTAATTTTATATGTGGTGTAGATGGGTAATTTTAATATTTTGCCTATTTTCTTTCATAAATAAAATCTTTATAACGGAACTAAAAATAGTGATAATAAAATAACTAGGTAATTATGAATTATATTAATGAAATATAACTCAAAATTTTAATAGCTATATTTTATTACTGATATAAATTTATATTATTATCAATGACATTGTATAATGAAATTTGAAATGTTATATAAAAATTTAAAATTTAAATGCATAAAAATGTTTATGCTTATTATAGATTTTGATAAAATGTATTGAATATGAAATCTGCATGTGTTATTAATTACCTATCAATGGTTTTAGTAATATTCCTGTAATCAAAAATAAATTTTAAAATCTATCTGCATAAAATAAACACCCTAATTATACTTTACCTACAGAAAACCTAACAAGTATGTTTATTAAATCAGTTGAAAAATCACCTTGAATCTAAATTGAGTATTTGAAATGTTTCTAATTAAATTGTACTCCAATCAGTAAACATTTTTTTTTATCTATTAATTAATAATTAATCATTGCGTTCAAAAATAACAAATTACAATGATATTATATTAAAACCGAGGTTATATTTTAAGAGTTGTGCTAAGCAGGTGAACGAAACGAAACCAATGCATGCGACAGCCAGCACTATGTATAATAATCATGATGTGTACCTAAGTATTCAAATATGCCATGAATTTGTATCCATATTGGAATATATAGGTATTTGTTTTAATTCTTCAGTGCTTTTACCAACATTAAAGTACAGACGGAACGCTCAAGTCTATAGTAAAAGTATTTTGTAGAATACCTATTAAATAAGTAAGTATGTATTTTAAATATTTGTGACGTATAAATATAATTTACCCGATCAACATGCAGTTTAAATATTTCCCGAATAGAAATATTAATTAGCCAAAATAAAAAGCATTTGTTAAGATATAAAATTCCTAATATTTATCTAAACAGGCTGTAATTAAACAAACTATACGTTATAATATGTTAATTTGTTTACTTTAATCGCATAATATTTATTTTCATTTAAACAACTGCATTCCGTTATTCCCACAGATCTGCAATATCCTGTAATCTGTATCTATTAGATTATCGTCGTAAAAATAAAAACAACAATGACCCTGAGAAACATGCCCTATCTACAACCTGAGCCAAGTTGCTAAGCACATGCATAATTTAAATAAAAAAGATAGATAAGATATTGGTATATAGATTATAATAAAAAAATAAGTTGTTCTATTAATAGAATACCGCCGTCTAAATTGAATACATTAAATAATAATAATAATAATAATTAATCTCAAGTATATCTTTTTTTCAAATAAAAGGGAAATAGGAGAGCAAAATCAGATATTATCCAAAGATGTAATGTTTAAGAAAAATATTAACAAAAAAATCGTATGAAACGAATTTATATATAATTAGAATTACCCAGCTTTGCCTGTGTGTAGTTTGTGCTTTCTCTGTGTGTTGTTTATAATTTTATTTCTTTAGGAATCCCGACAATGAAATCAATCAGCGTTAGGACACTAGCCATGCAGTAAAGCAAGAAATTATTGCGCAATTGTAACAACTCTTACATGAACACAATTGGTCAATATTTTCAAGGTTATACTAGAAATGATGTCTTCAGATGATCACAAAATAATGATCAAAGTTGATCAAATACCAGCAGTTGAACATAAAAGGCACTTCAATGTACTAACGTTAAATGAAGTTATCATTTTGGTTGTTGATGAGACTTTGGTTTCTCACGAAATTGTAATTTGAAAGCGTATGATAGTGATAACTTTTAGCGTATCTGTGAAACTCGTCATTTGTATAATACAATACCCATTGATATTTGCCGAGGATCTGGATAAGATGGATTTAATTTTTAGGATATAAAGATAAATAATCTTTTAACCTGTATGTAGCAATTTTTAATCATTTTTTAATTCGTTTCCTAACAAAAATTAATTGTTTGTTTATTAGTTAAAAAACAGACAAAAATATCACAAATTTTTGAATTAAACAAACTCCTTGAAGTTTTATAACTACCTTTTGATAATTAGTCGAAACGACGACTATCAGACACTGAAATTCTGTAGACGATTTTATTAGTTCGCCGTTGACAAATGCATAAATATATATATATATATACGTATAAATCGAACGGAACATCTAACATATATACTATATACGTTTAAATTTAAAAAATTTGTGTACAAAAAAATACGTTTAACAACGTGATGCAATGAATGTAGATGGAAATGCAAAAAATGTCGCCCGACTTACCATTTTTCCAGCTACGTATGTTGAAAGCCCATGGCACGTGTAAGAAGCGATAACTCACGTGCGTCAATACGGTCGACCATATTCATCATTTTCATATACAACCCAAAATGGATCGAAAACACTCTATTTTTACCACTCGATCAATTATTCAGCGATCGCTGCGACATATAGCACGAGTATTCAAGCGGAACCTAAAGGCACTCATGAACTTAACTGTATAGTATCATGTTATTGTAGAGTTGCGATTGATGTACTCTGTGGAATGGCAAAAAAGAGAAATACCTCATGTGTATATATTTTTTTTATGAGCGTTTCTAAAAAATTAAACTGGTTGAAAGTTGAAACTAATACCATAATTTATGAAGAAATTTGTGATACCTAATGAAACAAATCAAAAATTATATGAAGAACTGACATGAATATGATTCATGAACAGTGTGACAATCAAAAATGGAAATCGTCGTGCATGGTCTAATAAAATACTCCAAAATGTATCCTGGTACTATTTTGGTTGACACAATCACAGACAATGACGGTTATCCCTTATATTGTTGTGATTCTGCAAAATATAACAGCAGAATAATAATTTTGAAAGTCAAAAATAAGAATGTTGTAATCGACAACAGTTGGATAGTTCCGTATTGCTGTTAGTTTCCAAAACATTTAAAGTGTATTGCAATATTAAATACTGCAATTATATCAAGTCCATTAAATACGTTTACGTGTACATCACGAAATGAAGCGAGATGGTTATACTTAGCATTGCAGCTTCCAATGTCAACGTTGAAGTTTCGCAATATCAGATAGGAAGGTATGTCAGCAGCACTGAGATGGTTTGTAGAATCTTTTCATTATCCATACATGACATCAAGCAACAGTAGTTAGTTGTGTGCCTAGAAAATGGACGAATTTATTTCAAAGCAGCAAACGCAATGCAGCTGAACAACCACTAGCAACCACACTGATAAGCTTCTTCGGGATATGTGACTCCTATTTACAAAAACACTACTTTACTCGGAAATGCCAAGGTATTTTATGTGAAACGCATCATAAAAAAATTCTAACAACCGGAACACAGAAAGCCTGTTACGTCTTTTCGATTAAATCCATTTCATTTGTAGAATAAATACAAAGATATTTTCATCAAATGCATACAACAATAGAAAATCCCAAACTCGAATTTAACGTTGAAATCTAAAACAAGGCATTGATTTCTATTGAGGATTTAGGTCTCATAATATCTTACAATATGTACAAAGTAAATTGGAAATTCTAGCGCCCAATTACTTCATGCACGGTACACCCTATTAAAAATTTGAACAATAATAGAAATACTATCGAGATGCTTTGAATCAATCACTACGTACAAAGGTCTTTCTTTTGAAACTGCAGTAGAAAACCGCGTATGACACATTGATGATAGCAGTCAACTTCAAGTTCAATTCTTCTTCTTCTATGTACCTTACATAAATAACAAAACGTTTCTAATTGTATTGATTTAAATTTTGATTTACGCAAAGTATTAATAATTTTAATAACTTTTTTCATGATTACACGCCCGTTACAATGTCCCTCTCTCACAACAAAATGATTACCTATAGTGTAACCAAGATGTATGATAATATGTATACAATAAATTATTTATGTAAGGATGACATTTGGGTGTGTGATTGTAAAAAGGTGCTGTGAAAATAAATCATGGCTTTTGATAATCACTGTGATTTTGTGTTATACGAAAAAATGGCTTTAAGAAAGATAATCCTTAAATTTTAAAAATCTGTCAAAAAGTGCTATGAAATTATAATTACATAATACTATATTAGACATTATTTATTTGGTACGTTGTAAATAATTTATCTATTTATATACAAAAAAAAAATTAAAATAAACTTAAGCAATTACTATGCAACTGATTTCCTAATAATAATATATTTTACGAGCATTGTCATATTATTTGTTAATTCCTAATATATTTGAATAGAAAAATATGTTTAAAATCATAGATAAACTAATTTTTTTTTTTAAATGTTTATATAGTTTGTTTATAGTTATTTTCTTTAAAGGTTTAATAGGTAAAGAATTGATTTATTATCGACCTGAACAATCAAATAATAAAAATGTTTGTACGTTAAACGACGAGTTTGAGCTTATTAATCAGGCTGATAAGTCAATAATGATAGTATCTGTCAAAAATAAAAGTAAGGATACAACCGAAAGTCTAAGCAAAAGTGAATTTGGAGCACGAAAAGTAATATAAAAAAAATCTCCAATTACATACCATACAGGAACTCTTATATTTTGCTTTGAACGTTTCTTATTTGTAGAATGAAGAGCAATCGATAATAGAAACCAATAAATATTCAAACGACGAAGTAATCGTCAAAGTAGAAAATACGGATACTATTCTTGAAAAAAGTGTTTTTGTAATGAATTTAACATTTTACATGAAATTGATAAAAAAGAATAAGCTTATTAACAAGTTGACTATTACGTAAGGCGATTGACTGAGCAATAACTCTAACCAGATCACTATGATAATTTTTTATGAATTATTGTAATTACATTTTTTATTTACGTTAAAAATATCAACTTTACAAAAAAATATTATAGGGTATACCAAATAGATTTTTCAAAACCATTTCAAAGAAGTTCTAAGGAATCCATGCCAGAGTATTTTTCTATAAAAAACTATGTTTAGTGAGGGTTCTCAGAATCCTATGTGACATAGAAATTAATTTGAATTGTACGGTATGAAAACCCTACAAAGCCTGGTAGTAAAAGAATACTGTCGTGTTATTAAATTCTACTTGGTGATAATAGCAAATTGCATTGTCTTAGCGTGCCAGTCAACTTGTTCAATGAATTTTTTCTTATCTATCTATGATTGCTTTTAAAATTTATTTGATTAGATATCGATAACATATTGGTTTGAAATTATAAATTTACATATGTTATGCTTTTTTTTATAGGATTTGGAATTGAAGGAATGGAACATTTTGTATAATGAAATGATGAAATATATTATTGACAAACCGGAGAACGCTGATGATATTGCAACACTTAATCAAGATATAACATAAACTTTGTGTCAAAAAGATTTTCAAAATAAATTATGAGAAACGTTTAATATTTAAGATTAATGCTTTTTGAATTACAACAAAATAATTGAAATTTTTTTTCTTGTTTATTTATTAGATAAAAAAATAAAAAATAGTAACTATGTATTTTGAATATTTTCAAACAACTATGAGAAAACTTAAAAGGAACATTGTTTTATTATTATATTAAACTTTCAATCTTTTTAATCAAGAAAAAAATGTTATCAACATACTAGTAAGTTGAAAAAATTAAAATATTTATCATATTTACTAAAGTGACATTCTAATATTCTATAAACAACAACAATTACATATAATATATTAATATATTATATTAATTTAATCAATGTATGAAATAAATGTAATCCATATGGCTCTATGGAATGTATAGAAGTTATAAATTTGAAAATATAATACTTTTAAGGCCCTATAGGCTATAGGCACAACATTTTTCTTAATATAATAATTAAAGAAAATTAGGACACATAAAATTACTTATCCCAAATGCAAACTAGGTCACAGGCTCTAAAGGCCTATATACATATTGCATTTATAGTTTATACCATGTATATAATGCACTTAAAAAAAAAAAAAAAGTTTTTTTTTTTTTAATTCTTATAAAATATTACGCTAATAGTGTTATATTTAAATAATGCCTTTAAACATAATACTAAATAAGGTAAGTTGTGGCCTAATAAATGTTTATGTAATTTAATTAAAATTTTAGATTGAAAATAAGTAGCTAAACACTGGTACATCCAATAGTTATATTGTTATAACGAACTTTAAGATACGCCAGTCAAATATTCTTATTCGATTTGGTACATCTTTAATGCCTAGGTATATTTTCCATAACATAAACATATAATGTTATTTAACTTAACTTACCTTCAAAATACATCATTACTGAATACATTTTAATCTGCTGTTCATTTATAATATCTTTAGGGTGTGGCATGTTACTCAATTAATTCTAACTGGTCATAAATTACAATAATTTAGTTACATTTAAGTTACAAATTAATTAATTATTTACGTTTATTTCTTCGAGAAATAATGGAACTAAATATTTATTTGTATGAAGGATATTCATGAAAAAATGTTTTGTTTAAGTCATAAGGTAATAGTTAAGCTTAACTAAAATTTAAAAATGACCACATTTCAATTTATTAAAACATTATTTATATAATATTATAAAATGTAATAGGTAGTTAATATAATATCAAATAAAGAAAATATACAGACATCAAACAACACAATATTATGGTTGATACAAAATATAAATAATAGACATACCCATTTAAAGTAAATACATTTACACGCCAATTTTATAGAATAAAATAATACATTTACTATTTATGATACTAATAATTATCTCCAATATAAACATTTGTTATAAAAATCTTATTTAAAAAAAAAAGAAAAAATTTAATATATAAATAATAATAATAATACTTATATTTGTAACTAAGTACCCAATATAACTAATATTTTAAAAACCAAAAAAAATAGGTTAATTATAATTTAAATATAGTGAATAATTTAACCAATAAATGTATAAAAAATGGCCAATGTATTTAGGCAAGATTATAAAAAAAACGTCATTCCTGTACAAACAAAAAATGTTTTATAAAATGATATTAAATTGTATTTTATCAATCAAAATTGTAAAAAAAAATTGTAATGTTTTTACATAACATCGTGTTTATTCTTATCAATAACATTTTTGTAACGATTATATTTTAAATATGATTTTTGAAAATCATTTCTGTATTATTAAATATCAAAATAACCATTAAAAAGTAACATTTCTTATAACTAGGTAGTAAACTTTGTAATTTTACAAAATTTCAAGTTTAAGAACAATTTCTTATTAATATTAATAAAGCTTGTTATGAATCAGGTTTGTAGAATTTTATAGGAGTAAAATGTATTATAGTTGAACAAAATCGATGGGAGTGTGAAATATTGAACACCTTTAATGTACATTATATAGTTCAGTTTTCTTAGTGGATGACGAATTTCTTTATATTTTCAATGATTGTAACCCTTGATGAAATCAAACTGTACATCATGGTTAAGCTGAAGCCGATCAGACCACCAATGCCACAATTTCTAAGACCACCTGAAATATTTTCAGTTTATTTTGATAACATCATTTTAAAATAAATATTTAAATTAAAACAGATTTATTATAACTTAACCTAACCTATTCTCTGACATCAAATTATTCTACATTTAATTAAGTTTAAGTAGATTTTAATATACATAATACATATAAGCATATAATTGTTTTATATATTACAACTAGGCCAAGAATCAATATAATATACTAGGAGACTCCTAGTAGGAATACTAAATACCTTATTTCATATTTGTGGAAAAACCACGTAAGTAGATAGACTTTGGATGCCAAGTGACAGACTCGTATCACTGGTGTACATTTTAAAACAATGAAAATTTAGGTTAAGTTACAAAAAAATAGTCAACATTTTTTTGGAGTCTAGCCGTAAGGTTATTAAATAACAACATATTAACATACTAAACCTTTTTTTTTTTAAAGTTTTACTATCGTTAGAATCAGGGCCGGCGCAAGAAGTATTTGCGCGCTGGGCGAAACTATGTTTTGGCGCCTTTACAACCCTCCCTCCCACGCCTAGTTTGAATAGTAGTAAAATTAAGTTTTTTTAGTAAGTTGAATAAAATAAGTATGTATATTGTAACATAACTTTAAACTTCATTACCTGTTCGTAAAATATTGTAATAAGGTTATACAATATTATTTATTAAATTATAAAATTGCAGCATTTCGTAAAAAAAAAAATTCATATATTAATAATTATATTGTATTAAAATATATTATATATTAATATATATTTATAATATCATAAATAGACAATAGACCACACAAATTATTGTGCAATAGCAATCATCACATTACACTCTATAATATTATAGTATTAACAACGGTCGTCACTGCCTATAATATAAATATAATATAATACTGTGTTCACTAATTACCAAAGACAACCAGAGAACGGAATTTATTGTAAATAAGAAATCAAAATATTATGTATAAATTTACTAAACAAAGTATATGAATATTGATCACCTGTTGGCAGTTACTTGTTATTTTATACATTTGATATTACACAATAGACCATACGGCGTACGAAGCGAGGGATCGTCGAAAACAATAAATAATTGTGTGTAGTATACTAGTGTGTTTCAGACACATGTGTTTTTTTGATTTACACTGCGGTATTTTCGCCGTAAGATCCAAATGGATGTTATCACCATGATTTTTCTAACGAATCTAGACGTAATCGTCTAGTAATATGAATTTATTTATATATGGTAAATAATTAGGTATATGAAAATAATTATTAACTATTACGACCATCTATCTGCGGTATCGATGCACTGATATATTCCTACATTATACAAATATGAGACAATTTCAGATGCATCTTCAATTAAAACAACATTAGATAATGAATAATTCAAATTGCATAGATTGTTAATGCGTATTAAAAGATAAATTGAAAAAAAAAACAATTTTCAGTTTGGCGCCCCTTTCGTGCTGAGCACCCTAAGTAGTCGCCCAGCCCAAGTCGCCCATAGCTTTCGCCAGCCCTGATTAGAATTGTTTAGCCATAATAAGATTTTATTGACTCATTTAGCTATTTGTCTATAGAATTTTTTTGATATGAATTCAATAGTCTTTTACACATATTTTATTTTTTTTTAAACTAATTAAAATAAATATTTATACTCAAATATGAAAAATATTTTTCAAGAATACTTTTTCAAAATTATACTTATATTTTTATATATTTTTTTTAAACTTTCGTCAGTCAAAAGTTGTGAACAAATTAGCAAACTCGCATTTTTGATCAGAATCAGAAGTATGTAAGCTGTTTTAATTTTTTGGTTTTAAATAATGAAATGATAATACTTATGATTAAACTATTGAAAGGTAATCAAATTAAAAATTTAACTTACAATTATATTTACAAATTCACTAGTACATTTAATCAAATATTTTCCGTAATTCATAAGGCAGTACCAATAAAAAATTTCTAATTTTATATAGAAATAAATTTTAATAGTTTGTTGATTGTTCTTATGATTTTTAAAATCAATATATGGCATATGCCTATTTTGTACTTTTAAATATATTTTTTGTTTTAAAAGAGGATATTGTTAAATGACTTTTTATCGATAACTACTTTTAAACGTTCTATATTAAAATTTAGCAGAAAAGTAAATATTCATCAAGAAGATTTCTTCTAGAGAGGAAGGGCATCACTAGAGTACATTATTCCAGTAGCAGGTGTTTTCATATTTTTCACAGTTTTAGTTTTATCTTTTTTTTTTTTTTTTTTTATTTATTATTGTGAATAAGTTAGAAAATCATGTCTATAAATATATCATAATTAATTTATGTACATAAAATGTATGCTATATAAACAATAAAAATTAAATCTAAACCTAAACTTGATAAATTGTATTAAAATTACAAAACTAATTAATTTATTAACGACTTACTTGTAGATTTATATAAAAATCCTGTGCTTGTTCCAGCAATAATATTATTACTGATTTCCTCTTCATTGCCTCGAATATTCTCTAGTATTGTACCGAAAATACTATAGTATACCAATATCGTTCCAAATTTATTTGACATATCATTTCCATGTTTTAAAACGCTATTTATCAACCTAAAAATTACGTATCAAAATATTATATGTAAATAATATTATATAAATATAATTACTTCCTATAACAATAGTAATAATTTTTTTTTTTTTTTATTGAACTTAAGCTTCGGCGACTAGGGCCATTAGCTGTTGTAGGGGTAAGATTGGTACAGTAGGTTGTTTTTTTTTATGATTGTTACGGTTGATAGTAAATGCGTGTATGTATGGTAAGGTTTTTAACCACTATGATCCCGGGTGGTCACCCATCCGGGAGCTAGTAGCTGTGGCTGTTACTAACTCTCAGTCGCATTCCGCAACTGGTAGCAGCTAACGCGCCACGCCAAGCCACAATAGTAATAATTACTAACTAATAATATATACAATTATAATTTATAAGAAGGCATACACAAATAAAATAACAATATTAAAGTTTCTTACTGTGTCCTGTTATATGTACGAGTTAGGTTATCTCGCGTTACAATTTTCATACCATAATGCATTCCCCGTACAATACCAATTGAAGCGCCCACTGTATACCATGCACCGATTTCAATAAAACACATTTCAAAACGTCCTCGCTGTTTGGAACCAGCTCCGTCTAAAAATATATACTCCGGTTGATAAGGCTGAATTTGTGGGCCATGATTTAAATGTAGCGATGTAGCCAATACGTTTTTCTTATTATCTATAATGACAGAAGTGTTTAAGATTAACTAAGCTTACTTCTATGTATTCATAAAATGATTTATATAACACGTTGACTTGCCTTGCGGCCGTCGGCGTCCGTATAAAAATAATTAAGTATTGATAATTTTTAGACCGCCGGCTGCCGCACCACATCATTTGTGGGAGGCCATACGGCCGCGGGCTGCTGTAAATTAATTATTTATAGATTTATATTATAAACTTTTCCGTGGCGCTACAATAATGATCTATAAAATGCGCTATGGCATAGTGGGAATAATTGCAATTTTTTTGATGTTTTTTTTTTGTATTTATAATTTTTTTTTTTTAATTTAATAGTATAAATACAAATTTATAATGACACTGAAAAATGTTCTTGGCGTACCCATAATAAATATTCTTGTGGCCGCCATCGGCTGCATGGCAGTCAACGTGATAATATACATATATTAAGTGTGTGTAAAGCGTGCTAAATTAAATACCTACCTTTATTATCGTCTTTTATATCTGCCATGTTATAGCCGAATTAAGAACAATGTCGACAAAATAAATAATATCACAAACAACCGTTAGTTTTCTCCTTTGTTTCGTTTTGCATAAAGGTGTATTACACGTGCGGTGACTGTGTTGACTATGTGGAATTGAAGAACAAGTGTCAATTTCAAAAAATGCTTTGTTGATTACACCGTTCACTATGAATGCAACACTACAATAACTACGGTACACACACAGCCTTCTCCAGATACAAAGATCGATCGTACTGGCAACCGCCGACCAGCATATAGTTTTCAAGGGGTGTGTTGGAGGGTACGCTTTGGGTATGCTGGTGCACACGTGGCGCCACCTGTCGAGGTGTACTGATTTCATTCCGAACGGTATTCAATGACAATGCGGATGACTCCCGGTGTAGAATATCGGTATTTCATTATAGAACCAGTTTTCTGCTGTATGTATATTTTTTTTTTTATTCCAAAAATGTTTAAGAGTTGGACAACGATACTGTGATCGAACATTGCGGTGTAGCTCTGCCCGCTAGAAAAAAAAAATCCGATGGAGTGCAAATGACAATGATTTCGAGGTACAATTGATTCATCCTTTCTCCTCGCATCTCATCAATTGTTATTGATCCAAGCTCCGTGATAACATACAGACAAAACCGTATACCCTATCGAATAGAATTCTTTTATATTTTTATATTATTATTGTAAATCAATGGTGCGCAAACTTTTTTGATCCAAGATTGTTAAGTTGATTTATTTAGATAAGTCGATCCTCTAACAATATTAAATAAGTATAAAGTATACATTTAGGTAGACAATATTTATATTCGTATAAGCAAAACCATTAATTTTAGGCAATATGATAGTCTAATAATTGACGATTAAGCGAACACTGACGGTACAAAGTAATTTTACATAGTATAAAATAATATACGCAGTATATGAATTTAACATTTATATTGGTGTTAAATAATTGACGAAATCTTACTAAAACTATGTGTATTCTTTAAGAGTTGACCCTCTATGTTACACCCTACTGTTGTAAATGACAATATCACAAAGATATAATGAAAATACCAACTAAGCCTAACTATTATTTTAACAACGAAATACGGTCACTTACAAATCTATAGTTATTACCAATTGGGTACTTATTATATAAACACAATATGAATAAAACTTGTATTCATAATTTTTTATATGTATTAATAAAAATAACAATAATAATTAATATATTTAAAGCATAGTATTATTAGTTTAGTTCATAGTGAAACCGGTTTTTTGTTTATAAAAAATTCAATATTCACCATAAACCAAAACACACATTTAAATAATTACTTGTGTACTACACAAAAATAAACAATAAATATTTACAAATAATATTATAATTCTGCATATTGTTGATTCTCATTATGAAAAATTGTTTATTTATTTAATTTATTGTGAAACTCATATCATGAAATGTAATATATTTGTATATGGTGTTGAAATAGTTTGAATATTTTAAAACCTATATGGCTCTGCTATTAACAGTAACCAAAATAAAATATTGAGACTTAAAAAAAAATATTATCATACCTAATAGTTTAATTGTATATTTCATAATATGTTAAATATAAGTTTAAATGTATGTATACAAAAAATGATATTTATAAATTATAATAACAAATTAATAAATTAAAAAGCAATATGAAATACAGTTGTAAAAAATAAGAGATTGTTAATACATAGGAATATATTATTAAAAATAAGGAAAGAAATTTAGAAAACATTAAATGTAAGAATTGTAGAATATTAATGATCCATTAAGAATGGTTGAAGGGACAGCAGGATACGAGTGGTTGTTGTGGTCTTTTTAAAAAGAGATGCCATTAGGACATGTGGCGTCAATATAATGTTAAACAGTTAAATATGTATATATATTTATAAGACAGAGACTATAAACCAGGGGTATCAAACCACGGCCTGCTTTCTTTTTTTCTGGTGATCAGCAGTCCAAGTAACGTCTCGATTATTGTGATTCTTTTACAAAAGAGAAATTCCACAAGGACACCCGGCAACTATATGTGTTACGTGTTGTTGTGTTAAACGGCGAAATATATATATATATTATATATGTTATATAAATATAAGACGTTACAAGGTAGAGCCTATAAACTAGAGGTATGTAGTATGTGGCGTACCGTGTCACACCCTTGTCTTTATTTACAAACCGGTTTTCTGATAACACATGTTGAGCATTATATGTATTTTTAATACATTTTACATTCTGGTGGAACTATGAATTTTACAAAGATATGAATTTTTTGTGTGTCCATGTACAGTATAAGCAGTCGAAAATAGCTTTGATTTTAAACTTTTAGGGTGGTTTTGGATAGCAAATTAGTTTTAGTTTATACTTTGGAGAGGTAAAAATTAAAAATTCCTAGTTTTTTTTTTATAATCAGATTAAACAAATAAAAAATTGAGAGAAACGGGATTTTTTACAGAAATTCAATATTATAATTAAAATAATTATTTCGTAATAATATTATGGTTTCCTTAAAACTTTCGTATATATTATGAATTGTATTAAATGAAAATTCAGAACATGTAATTAATTTTAAGATATTTACCTACCTATTTATACCGTGTACTTATTCATACTGTTTTATTGAAAGATGGTATTGACTCGAACATTAATAACAATAACGTAATACTATGGTATAAATATATTTATATATTTCATTTTAATATGTAATCAAATTGACAATTTTTTAATCATTTAATACACACATGTTTTTATCACAAATTTGACCTTTAAAAAAAAAAAATAAAATAATGGGTGACCAGCTGCCTAAAAAGGCTAAAGACTCTTACTATATAGATTATGCTCTACAGGTACAGGATCACGGTATATTTTAAGCGTTTAGGATCATCATGAAGGTTTAATATTTTTTATCTTTTTATTTTTGGCATGTTTGTGTATTACTACATAGTATAATACTACAATATTGAGATATGCTCTACATCATACATTTTAATATTGACAATGAGTTTTAAACTTAGTCGAATACCGTTTTTATACATTTTATGATATATTATGTACTCGTAGTTTATTATTGATAAATGGGAATTTTATAGTAAATTTAATATATTATTGAATATAATTTATATGGTGTTTGAAAGCTTAATTATAATAACTAATAAGCATACTCTAAACTTTGAATATTAATACGCGTGTTATTAGTACTATCTACTATTGTTATTTTTACAGGCACTTACTGATTTACAATCAAATGTGTTTAAATAATCAGATACTCCTTAATTATAAAATCAATTAATTAATTACTTTTTATGGTTATTTAATAATAATAAATCATACTACTCTTCTATTAAGGATCATAACTACTAGAAAAATTTAAAAGAAGCTTAAGTAGGTACTCATTCCGCAGAAATTTATCATATGGTGGAATACCTACTGTAATTATTATCACGATAATAATTATTAATTATATGAAACAAAAGAACAAAATAATTGAATCTAGTACCTAACACTTAAATAATTATTCTATTAAGGTAATAAATATATATATAAAAAATTTAAGGCTTAAAAATAAATAAAGTAGTAATAGGTTTGATAAATAAATAAAATAACGGGTTAATTTAGTTAATATTACAAGAATACAAGATAGATAATTCTTTGATCATACCCGGATGTTTAAAAACCCAACATTTTTAAATGTGTACTATAACACCGCGCATGGCAAGTATTCGTTTAAATAATAGATGAAATCGTAGTGTGACATGAACGATGTGTCTTGAAATTTTTATTGATAGAGACTGCTGCTTTACTGTTTTTGTTTAACCCTTATATAGAATTATTGTAATGTTATCCCTTCTACTTTTGATGATTACCGGTTGAATGAAACGTCGGGAAAATGTCTTGCGTGCGTATTATAAGTATATGTATTGTGGCTTAACATATAAATATTGTCAATGGAGCATGTGTATTTCTTTGTATAGCGATGGTGCGTTTATTCACAAGCGTGTGTTTGAAATGCGTAGGTAATTGTATATTGCGTTATTGTTAATATTATTTGGTAACACTTAATAATGCAGTTGGTTTTGGTAGTAAGTAACTAATAACGATCAATTGAAAAATTATCGGTGACAGAACTAAGTCATAAAATACACTTCTCAAATTTCTAAAATTTAAAAACTTACAAAATGTGTAACGGTTACGTCATTGAACTTAAAAAAGTGAGAGATAGATAACCACTCTGCAGTACAGTTTAAGGTGTCAAGTGTACTTCATCATTGAATAGGTCACTGTAATGGATGTGCTAAATTTAAATTCAATTAAATCATAATTTCGTCTGTAAAACATTTCTGATCGAAAATGGTTTTCAATAATGAGTCAGCTTTATTACTAACTAAATTAATTATGATACCATTAATAATTTATTTTACTGCGATAGTAATACAGTGGGTTTAATTAATTTTTTCCAATATATTGCATTTATTATTTATTATTATAATTATACATTATATATTATTAATGTAATTAACTTTTGAGTCATTGTCGACTTACCGTAAATTTGGTGAATTGGTTCATTATATATAAATAAGCAATAACTTAAAATAAATCTAAATATTTTGAAAATGTCATGATGTTGATGTATTAAAACAAAATAATATTTGGAAAAGTTTCAAATCCCTACGAAGTACGAATAATATTCTTGAATTCCAGTGAAATAACTAAAATCATTATACTTCGTTTAAATATCAAAGTTAGTAAAATATTATACTTTAAATGTTAAACATTTTGTGAAATAAAAATATTACTATAGTTCACACATGATCTATAATTAATGAATACATTTAATATCTCATTCTTACCTAATAAAATATAAAAATTACAAATCTTATTTTGTAGATTTTCAAATTCCTTAATATTACGTATCAACAATAATCAGCAAATAATATACATAATTCTTTGATTAAATAGATCCTACCTTTAACTTCTTAGTGGATATTATATTATGGTAATAAATAATGTTACAAATTGTTTTTATATTTTATGTTATTATAATGAATAAATAATAAAAAAATAGTATATAAATAAATATTGAATAATAACATAAAATTAAAAAAAATATTTAAAATAATGACTAAAAAACAAAACTAAAAATCATTTCAGTGTTTAATAAGTTTTTTCTCTAAATACAATGAAAATAATTACATCACATATTTATTTATTTTTTATTATTATTATTATGTAAGTAGATAGTACCTATCCGTGTCACAAAATGTTATTCTTTTATATTATGTTAACAAATGTTAATGTAATTTTGAAACGGTGTTTTAAAAAGCGCTTATAAATATAAAACGTAGTTAAACAATCTTAAGATAAATGAAATATGATTAATAAAAAATAAAATAAAAAAATAAATATGATTAATAAAACTGTTAGTAACTTAATAAAGTTAAAATAATAATTAAATCTTAAATTAAAATTAAATATTTAAATATAAATGCTTTAAAGCTTTTGTCTAAAAAAAAATATCGAAAATGCCATATAATTCATTATATCAAAATTGTTAATTTTTAAATTATTGTTGAATTTTATTTCTAAATGATGTGCAATTTAAATAATAATAAAGTTTTAATTTATTTATTAATTATCAACATAATATTATGTTTTATGTTGTAAAAAATTGTGTACTACTTTGATACATAGACCTACTTATATTAAAAATAATAGGATAATTATAAATTATATAGTGCAAGGTATGAGTAGTTTTATGCGGCACGTAATTACATTTAAGCCTGTATTACCATAGATTAAATATACTAATCTATGTTAAAATATAAATATAAATTAAAAAATAAATAATTATTAAAAATTTAATTAATATATTAATAATATTAATATTTAATCTATGGTATTACTAACATAGATACCTTGTATATTTCTTAATAAACTGGCATACGTTATTCGAATTTCATTATTTTATTTCGCAATGTTTAATATTTCAAATATTTTTTTTTGTCTAAATATTTATTATTAAATTAGTACATTATAATAAATAATAAACGTGAATATATTTTTAATTCAATTTAATTCAGTCAAATTACCTACTAATTAATTCAGATTGTTCAGTGTACTCTATAACATAATCAAATATATTTGTGTTTAAGCTAAAAGTCAAACAATATTTCTTAATTTTTTTTTTTAATGAATTATAATATTAAAATATTATACAATGGTTTTAACACAAAACGTAAATAACTAGAATTTAAAACTACATTCATATTATTTTCACTAACTAAATACATATGATAATCATATATGACATGTATAATAATAGAAATAATTTGGATACTGTGAAGTTCTAAAATTAATGATACGCGAAACATGGTTGACCCGGCGCCATCTATTCTGTTGTTACTTAATTTTATAATATTGTGGCGTTTAGCTCGTGGTATATATAATATATCGGTTTTACATGAGGAATAGAGTGCGCTAACTAAAATATTATTCCTTTAACATTTTGTCCATTTTTATAATTATAGTGAATTCAATTTAAAAATTATTGGTTTATGATGTATGATAAATATTTCCAATAGTAAAATATGGATATTTTCACGATAAATAACAATACAAAAACATTTATTTTATTTGATACATCTACAAAAATGGATTTTATAATCACATACTGCATGATTAAGATCTTCGGGTACTTCAATGTGTCAACAGTACTGAATATGACTTAAAAACTCCTAACCAGTCAACCAGAGTCGTTTGATATAATCATTTCGTATAGTACATATATAGTATACTAGTATACACGATATCCCATATCCATGTTTTAGGTAACATTGTGTTAAACAAGTACCCTGGCGATGGTAAGTAATGTATGCGATGTTTCTTATTTTAGAAATATGTATTTTTTCAATTTCAATAGAAACGTTAGTTCTATGTGTGTGTCTATCAATGTTCATAGGTAGCCTATATGAATAAATAACGACCGATGAAATAATTTTCAATGTTCATATAATACCTAGACTTGAGCTGGAAAATTTTTCTTTGTTTATGTTTTTAGCCTTCAAATGAAAATATTATGTTTCATCACAAATAAACACTTGTTGCCTGCAGTTGAATTTGGTAGATACCAAATTATCGTGCTATATTATAACAGTAATAAAGCAGTATAAATATGCAACGCACTAACTCATCAAAGAACATTAAGGTCTATGACCTTTACCTAAAATAGATACCAGTGTACGGCTGTCAGCGTTAAAACCATTTTTCAAGTACTCTATTTCATGGAACTGTGAGAAGTATTTTGAATTTTGTTTAAAAGCTAGTCAAATACATTAACTGCTGTGGCCATGCCTTTCACAGAGTCATTATTATTTCCATATAATTTTGACATTTAAATACATCGATATTCACTCGTTGTTCTAAAAAAAATCCCGTTGAATTGAGTCAACAGATTCTAATATATTATTTTTCATTTCTAATGTGTATATATATATTCATAATGGTTTACGTAATACATGTAAGTGAATAGTAATTATTAATATTAATAAGTTCTTTTTCTATTAATATATGTTCGTTTTAATGAGTTTATTTTTGTAAATGATAAAATGATAATAATAATAAAAATTATGCTTAAAAAGTAAGAAGTATAGACAACTACAATGTAGTTAATATTATTATTCAAATGGTCTTAAAATAAAATTGTAATGTAGATTCTTTAATCAAGTAATAATATACGATATTTATAAATATATTTTTATTTATCTAGTCTGGTCACTACACTATTACTAGTACTATACTATTTCTAATTTTTACTACTACTACTAATAGGTACTATTACTGTAGTATAGAAATCTGTTTATATTTTAAATAGGGTTAACATTAATATACTGCAACAACATTTTTTTTGCAACTTCTGATTATTGTTTTTGTCAGTCATGTCCAGAAATCATCTCATGATGATATAAACAGAGGTGTTTTAATTTTGTATATTTTTGCATTTTTGGATAAAATGCATATTATTGCATATTTCGACTATAAAAACACGAAAAATGCATGTTTTATGGTATATTTTGTTACTAGACGTTTTAATCATGTCACATGTGATAATTTATGTATTCACACTGTTCAAAAATACCTATATAAAAAGAAGAACGTATATTAAGGTTTAACAGAAACTCGTTCAGTTTTGAAAATTTGAAACACCATATAATTGTTTTGTGTAATATATTTAAATAGTGTGAACAGCTAAGAATATTATTTTATTAATTTTAAGACGTATCATTTTTTTTTTTTTTTTTTGAGTGTATATTTCATATTTTTTGGCGTATATATAATATTACTGGCATATTTTTACATATTTTTAATAAACCAAACACATATTTTATAATTTTTTTATTGCATATAAATCTTAGTCCTAATAATTATAAGCTTAAAAATATATTTATATTTATGTAATGTTATTAGTTAAACGACTTCTAAACATTATTTAAAATTAATTTTCTTTTTTATCCTTCTTTTCTAACTTTTTGATAACCCTTGTCAAATTTTTATTTCCATTCCTTTTTAGAAAGATTATTTTGCAAAACTATAAGAAATAATTATTATATTTTATAATAATCTATAATTTTTTTATATCTAACTCGCTCATACTTAACTACAAGCTTAAATATTGTCAATACTTAAATTGTAATATCATAATGTATACTTTAAGACTTTTGTTAAATGTTTTTTTTCAACTATTTTCAAAACAAATCAAGGCATACATAGGTAATATATGCGTAGTGTACTTAGTACACACTTACATAGTTACATATCATGCACTTAACGCAGGCATTTTGTTGATATTAATTCGCATTTTAATCCGTCCCGCCGTGATACCAGGTTGTGAAAATATACGATATTATAATTATATTGATATAGTATATTATTAGAAAACAAACCAACCGAATACTGTTATGGATATTACATTATGATTTACAAACATCGCGATAGCACAGACGTGTATAGCTAATAGTATGACGTGTTACCCGTATTTTAGGCGTGCAGTAATTATAATACAAGTTAAAAGTAAGTGTTTCGAAAATGAGAGAGAGGATACGAAAACGAGACGCGTTTATACATGGTAATAAAGAAAAAAGAAACGTGCCGTGAAAAAAATAAAACTAAACGGTTACACACACACGGTGCGATGATGACGCTGATAATAATAATAATAATATGTGTATTCGTATATTATATTGTGTACAATATAGCACCATCTATTCGTATAATACGTATGTATAGACTTTAGTCGTCCTATATTATACATATATATTATTGTATTATTATTGGATCGGCGGCGGTTAGGCTAGACGACCGCGATAAGTGCAATATAATAGGTTCGGCCGAGACGAACGGGCGACGATGTAATAACACGAAATTAATAACGTAACGCGTTATTGAAGACGCATTAAAACTAGATCATCCGTCGTCCGTGATCGAAATGACACAACTCCGTGCGCGCGAATCGTGGCGGCGGCTGAGTGATGCGATAGAGACGACAACGACGGCGACGACGCGACGACGTGTACGAGTACCGTTTCTCATTCAATCGTTTTGTTATATTATTATTATTATTATTATTATTAACGAATCCATTTAGATCGTTGCGGTGTGCGTGTGCATGTTACCTACCTATGCGCTGTACTAACAGCGTTGCGCAATTTCGCCGAATTTTTCAGGTCTACTCGCCCGCAACACGACGACACATGCCTTTGATAATCATAATCATAATAATAATAATAATAATAATAGCAATATAATATCCGATACGAGATCTTTACGTGTGCGAAGGACCGCGAGCGGGCGCTCTCCGTTTCCCACAAAATCGCGGTCATATGCGCACACCTGAAGACTGAGCGGCGGCGTCCTTGTCCACGACTACAATAACAATATTATCATCGCCGCCGCCGTCATCTATTATCATCGTCATCGTAGTCGTACACGTTTAGTTGTAATATTATGTGCCAGTGATCCATATAGTGATGTCCCATACCCGCCGAACGACCGCGGCGTTTCTCGCTCCGCAAACTGCCGACCCTCCCCCTCACCCTCCCCACACGTCAAACGAAATTAACACCCGCGCCCGCGGCCGTGGGTCGGCTCTCCTGCACACGCTGTCACACCCGCTCGTCCGTCGTCACGACTAATGTACGCACAATATGTTTGATATTGTAATAATAAATACCGTTTGATATCATAACCAGACACAACATATATACACACGAAATGTATGCATGAATGCATAGTGATTAGTGGGCGAGGGGGTGGTGTCGTCACATAATTCACCGTAGATCTTCTTCGTTATTGTAATTCTAACACTGACGATCGGTAATCGACATCGAAACCTTTTCGGACAGCCGCTGATGGAGGGGCTACGTTGCTCAACCGCTCTCCAGGCCCGTCTCTTCGGGGTATATAATTCCGTGGACCGTACCCCGAGACCGCATCATTCGCATCGTCGTCTGCCAAGTCGCACTCTGCACGGTCTGCAACGAGCACAGAAATCGCGAATCTTTACCGTGGTTGTCGTCGCAATTGCCGTCGTCGACACTTGGCCACTCTTTTGCAGCTACTTCGTCGTTATCCTTATCGTCACTGTATAGCAAAAGTCGTCCGCCTTCCGCTCCGACTAACTCGTCCGCAACATGAACGTGAGTAACTTACGTATATACCTGGCCAGTACAACCAGTGGTCATAATGATATAAATTTTCGATTTTTTTTTTTCTCCAACCGTATCTTTTCCGTTATAATCTTATAATTATACAAGTTTTTCATCATTCACATATAATACATTACGTATATTATAAATGTATATGCCTAGTGTAATAATTTAAGACCGTAATAATCTTTTATCTGATGTATTAACAAAAAATAAAAAAAATATGAAATAACGTGCAAGACAAAAACCACAAACTTGTCACAAACTGATAAATTGTAAAATAGGCAAAAAATTTAAATACTGAGTTCTAGTAATGTATTATTTGCGTGAAACAAAACCGCCAACGTTCAGTACCAAAAGTACCTATGTCCATGATTTTAAATAATTTTTTTTGAACTTAATTTTTTTTAAAGTACTAAATATAAATTTTTGGGACATTAAAAATTTAATATTTTTAAGACTTTGAATAAATATTTTACATCAATTCTTTACAACAGTTTTATAAAAATTAAATTTTTATTTAAATTTCACATATTGTTATTGTTTCTGCGTGATACATGGTTATATTAATATTTATTTTTGCAATAATATTATACAATGCGTTAAATAGAAATAAAGAGATAAAATTAAAATAAAGAATGAAATATAAACAAAAATCTGCTAAGGTTTTAAAATAAAATTTATTTTAATTTATTATTATTTATACCATTGTTATATATATATATTGTTATTGAAATAAATATCTCAAAATTGCTTAAATATTAAGAAAATATATCTACGCACTTTTGCAAAACCATTATGACAAAATCAAAAATTCTTGTAAGTTTCAATAGAATATCTGTATACATCAATAATCAAATTCAAATAATTATGAAAAATAACCTTCTGAAAGCAATTGTATTTACTTAATTTTTGAAAATTTAACATTTCTTAAAATGATTATTAGAATTATTTTTTATTATCGGCTTTATTTATAACAAATTATGAAAAAACAAATAAAAATTTAATTTTATATCACTTGGACTTTTATCATTTTAAGTTTTAGGTATTCTTATGCTATATATCATATTATATTATATACAACACAACGTACTGTGCTGCATATTATGTAATATTTATGATAAGCATTTTACTATATATAATATAGTATAAATATTTTAATTATTAATAAAGAAGGCATTGTAAGCAATTTAAAATAGAACATTAAGTTTAAACAAAGATATTTCTTAATGTATGCAAGTCTTTTTGAATTTGTCATTTATAACGAAATAGTAGATTATCTAATCATTACAGTTAAAACAAAAGAATGTATTTATAATATTCTAATATGGATAGCACACTATTATGACATATTTAAAAAAAAACATTATGTATCTATGTCTTTATAAATGGAATACACTATACACGACTATATTCATGAGCATTCAAGTAGTGTTCATCTCAAAGAGTCAAAGACTATAATTCATTATACACGACAAAAATAATAAATTTAATTTTTAGCTTCAAATTTTGTAGTTTTTAATCTTTAAGACGATTAATCATAGTGTAATTTGATAAATATTTCTATTATAGAACTATAGGTTTCTCACTAAATTAAATTATTTAACATTTAATTCTTTATTAATTACTAAACTAAAAGTCTTTGGAATAAATAAATTTGCATAGACCATTGACTAAATAAATAACTATAGGATGAAATGAAACATTAGAGTACCCTAGAGTGTTTAGACTTATTCTATTAATTAATTGTTACAAACTATCAAAATTGAATTATTTGATTATAAAATATTTTTATGTATCAGGCTCCTCCGTAAATATTTTTACTTACCTATGTGTAAATAACAATATACAATAAACGCAGATCTTTTATTAATATTACTATACAAGTAAGATAACCAAATTAATTTAATAGGTAAAAATGATGAATTGAAGTTTACAGTAAACATATTTTATTATAATATAATATATATATTATTTCGATATTTTGAATTTCAAGTAATGATTTACGATATAAGTCTTAAAAGCTGAACCATAATTTATTTGTTAATATAAAATATGTAATTTAAATGAGTATAATAGTATAATTTTAAATTTTAAATTGATTTTTATTATACGTTGCTTAAGATATATTTATATTATTAATTTGCATTCATATTTAAACGTTGATAGTAAAAACCTATACAACTTAAATTTAAAGCAAGAATAATAATGAAAATATAATTATAATAAAAAAAAAATTTTAAAAAATTAATCTGTCATAAAAATAAATTATTTTTTACAACATTTAATGGTTAAACTTAATTTAATTGTTTAGCTAAACAATAAATATTTCATTTAAAATACATCACAACACTGATTTTTTTTTTAAGTTTATTGGTGTATTATTGTAGTCAATACAATGAAAGAAGTTTTGGTAAGAATCCAAATTTAAAAAAACGATTATTCAACGAAGTAATGAGATTTGATGAATAGCCACGTGACGTCATAGAACCGACGAGTGAACAGCCGTCTATGTTTTATGTGTAAAAGTAGTTTGATTTACACAATGGTTTTAATAACTTAAAATGGTATTTTAGAATTTTTTTTTTCATAATCCTAAGTATATTTTTATGTGGCAGACTATGGTGTGGTTTAAAATTGAATATATATTGTTGATGCATACATATTATAAATTATAAACTAGTAAAATTATTGAGTTCGCGATTCATGTCATATACTCGTATAATAACCAAAAATTTTACGAAATTGACTATAATGGTTTTATATACTATAAAAAAAACTAGAAAGTATATCAAAACTATAATCACACCAGTGTTATAAACACTAAAAAACACTTGAGGTTGCATAAAAAAAAATTTAAAAATATTTTATTTAACGATTGAAATCGTTTTATTAATCTAGACACTTTTGCATGTAAAACATACGCCGCTATCTTGACTACGGTTCTAAGATGTCACATGCATGTTTTCAAACGCTTGTATTTTATTAAATAATTAGTGTTTAAGTGTGAGACCCACACCATATTTCTTAGATAAAGACATACTTTAAATCTAAGCAAACTTGTTTTTAGTGTTTTAATGTCTTTTAAAGTTATTATTAATAAAATGTTCGAAAACTTAAATAAACATTAAAAGTAATTTTTTATAATTATTTTATTTTAGCGGGCATTAATATTGCTTCTATCAATTGTTTTTGTTGTTGCTGAATCACCATATGGTGGTGGAAGTGGCAATAGCAATGGAAATGGTAGAAATGGAGGATACGGAGGGAAAGGACAATACGGTGGAGGAAATGGCGGCGGAGTAGGTTCATCATCAGCCAGTCCATTTTTCAGTGGTGCTAATCAATATGGATCTCAATCCGGATTATCAGGAGGAGCCAATAATCGATATTCTTCATTTGGATCTAAATTTGGAGGTAACAAAGGAAGCTATGGAGGATCTAATTCACGTAACAACGGTCGATATGGAAGTGGATCGACAAATGGTTATGGAAGTGGTTCTTCAGGTAGTCTAGGTGGCACTGGAAGATCAAATGGAGGTTATGGAGGTGGATCCTCAGGAAGTTATGGAAGTGGTTCTTCAGGTAGTTTAGGTAGTTCTGCTGGATCGATTTATGGGTCTGGCTCTTCAGGAGGCTTCGGCAGTGGATCATCTGGAAGCTACGGAGGAGGATCTTCGGGAGGCTTCGGCGGTGGATCATCAGGAAGCTATGGAGGAGGATCTTCGGGAGGCCTCGGCGGTGGATCATCAGGAAGCTATGGAGGAGGATCTTCGGGAGGCCTCGGCGGTGGATCTTCTGGAAATTATGGAAGTGGTAGTGGAGGACTTGGAGGATCTTCAGGCAATAATGATGGTTATGGAGCTGGAGGTGATCAACTTGGAGGAGCCAATGGTAATGGACTCGGTGGATCAGGAAACGATCCTCTCTCGGTAAGTTGACATTAAAATACAATTTTAACTTAATAAGTATAAATATAAAATACAAATATATTTTTTATTTTTATAAATTTAAAAATTATTCTATGAATAATTATTGGTGAATAGTATGTCTTAAAATAGTTATTCTATGAAGTGAGTAAGTACTTACTTTAAGTTAATTTGAAATAAGTAGTATGCTTTAAATGATTTTTATGTATTTCATATTTTGCTATTTATGCTTTCTATGAAAGCATTTATGTTTTTTACAAATATTTTTTAAAATATAAATTAAGTTATTCTAATGCATATAATATTAAAAATAATCAAAATATCTATAACTAAGAATATAAAAATGGTTAATACTTAAAATAGGTAACACATTTTTAAGATAAACAAACAATATTGTATTTGTTAGTTGGTATTAACTAAGAAAATATAAATTTTTTAATACATCGGTATTCAAATTACTTTTAAATAATATTATATTAAATCAGGTTTTTATTTGAATCTAAATCTAATTTTTGTAAATAATTATTTGCTCTGTACGATTGTTTAAATATTTAGAGTCCACCATATAAGAATAAAAGTAAAAACTTAAAAATGTAATTACAAATAAAACACTTTCTAAAATTCAAATTATTTTAATATTTTTTTTATATCTATATCTAAGATCGAAATCGCTTATCAATTATTTAATTATAGATTTGAAATATTCTCTAATTTAAAAAAAAATGTTTCGCGTGTTTTTTAAAAACTAGTTGTATCAGATTAAACTTATTCTTAATAGGTAGTTATTCCCTATGATTGTTTTTGAAAAAAAAATTATTTATTAAAACCATTCAATATTTTTGTTTAAAATTATGTGACATAAAAATTAACTTAACATTTTTTTTCAAATGAATATAAGATAAATCACCACTATTTAATTACCTGATAATAAGTTCAACCATTTATGCCAGTAAACTGAAAAATACTAACAGAATTGGCTGACCTGAACTATTAATGACGTTCAATGCTATACTAAATCTGAACTTCTACTACTATTTTCTATTTTTATTCCAATTGATACTAATTAATAAAATAACTAAACCTAGCAAAATCTAGATTAATAATAAAATATTAATTCATTTTCCCCATAATATTAGGTTAAAATATGTATTTGTGTATCTATTTCACTGTGGTTTGCTTTAAGCTTTAAATTTGCTAAATAATAAATTAACCTTTTCTTAATAAAACTAAATTTTTCATTACATTTAAGAATAATTAAATTGTCAAATTTTCATTTAAACCAAAATAATTTAATTAAAATATATTATAAAGAATACCTTAACATTAAATTTCACCTGAGAAAAAATTTCAAAATTAAACTTTATTTCATTTCTAAATTGATATTATACAGACAAATAATAATATTTCATAGACATTTTATTGCCTTTACATTTTCTAAGTACATTAATTTTATAAGATATTCCATATCATGTATAAAGTGTATTAAATTTGTATTGTTTATCATATTTATGAAATCGAATTAATAATTCATTTTTTTTATAGGAACCAGCCAACTATGAATTTTCTTACGAAGTTAATGCGCCGGAATCTGGTGCTATTTTTGGTCATAAAGAAAGCCGTCAAGGTGAAGAAGCTACTGGAGTGTATCATGTACTCTTACCAGATGGTCGAACACAAATTGTTGAATATGAAGCTGATGAAGATGGTTACAAACCTAAAATTACATATACTGACCCAGTAGGAGGATATGCTGGTGATCGTCAATCTGGAAATGGAGGCTTTGGTGGTTCAGGAAGTTTGGGGGGAAGTGGTGGTAATTCGGGAGGTCTTTACAATGGCGGTAGTAGATATGGAGGATCTGGCGGTTCTAGTGGAAGTGGCTTAGGAGGTGGGTATGGCGGATCCGATGGATCTGGTGGATCAAATGGTGGCTCAGGAGGTGGATATGGTGGATCCGGTGGCCTAGGAAGCGGATTTGGTGGATCCGGTGGCCTAGGAGGTGGATATGGTGGATCCGGTGGATCCGGTGGTCTAGGAGGTGGATATGGTGGATCCGGTGGTTCAAGTGGTGGCTTAGGAGGTGGATATGGTGGATCCGG
>NW_020270588.1:1591683-1597634 GCF_002803265.2 Melanaphis sacchari
AGGAGGTGGATATGGTGGATCCGGTGGATCAAGTGGAGGTCTAGGAGGTGGATATGGTGGTTCCGGTGGTTCAAGTGGTGGTCTAGGGGGTGGTTATGGTGGAACTGGTGGATCAAGTGGTGGTTTAGGAGGTGGATATGGTGGATCCGGTGGATCAAGTGGTGGCTTAGGAGGTGGATATGGTGGATCCGGTGGATCAAGTGGTGGTCTAGGAGGTGGATATGGTGGATCAGGAGGTTCTAGTGGTAGTGGCTTAGGTGGTGGATATGGTGGATCGGGAAGCTCAAGCGGTGGTCTAGGAGGAGGATATGGAGGATCCGGTGGTTCAAGTAGTGGTCTAGGTGGATCTTATGGTAGTAATCGTAATGGTTTAGGAAGTGGGTCATCTTATTAGTACTATATTTGTTGCTCAAATTTATAATCATCTTATTATTAAATTTAAAGTATTTACTCATTAAATAAATAAATAAATACCTACTACGATACCATTTTTTAGTTGTATCGTTAATATTATTCCATTTATAGTATTATAAACATTGGTGTTTATATTCACAAATTTTATATTTGTGTGTTTTGCACAGTTTAGTTTTTGGTTGCTTTACACGTATTTCTGTATAATATTGAGTTACATATATTTGTATGTATAAATCATATTTCTTTTTTTATTGGTGAAATGTATACAATCCTCTTTTACTTTTTAAACTATGGCGATGATATTTATTAATTTTATTATCATGTATTTAACATTAATTTAATCATTTTAATACTTGTTTGATATATAATTGTTTTATTTGAATAAACCTTATTTTTCTATTGAAATAGTTTTTTTTTTTTTTTTAATTGGTACTTTACATAACATTTAGCATAATATTAATATTACATAGGTCACATTATCACAAATCTTTTTTTAATAGATAATCACTGAAATACTGAGTACAGAAGATCCATTACTTATAAATCATCTATAATTTTTAGAAGAATATGTTAAACTCATTAACTCTAAAATACATAACGATTCTATAAAAAAATAAAATAAAATGTAGTTGCTTACCATATTACAATTCTGTATAATTATATAAGTAAGTATAAGTTACCATATTTACGTAAAATGAAATATGAAAATAATGTTGATTTTGTTAATATTAATATTAGGTACGTATTCATATTGATAATTATATAATTATTTTGTAATTACATTTGTTATTCATTTTTTATATTGAATTTTTTACAAATTAAATTTATACCATTATCATATAGGTGTCTTATTAGTTTATTATACAGACAATAATTAAATTCGTGTTATTTAAAATTTCAAATACATTTAAATGATTTAAAAATTTTTATTTAACAATAATTTAGTTTGTATTACCAAAATTATTGATTATGAATAGGGTTAGGATTTATATCCAATAATAAATAATTAAATATGCATTTGATTTCATTGTATATATATTTATAAGTATGCAACAAAAGAATTGATAATTTCATATGATTTATTCATAATTTATTAAGTTATGAATTATGATTTATAATTCAGAAACGTCGTACATAAAATAAACTAGGAACTACGAGTATATTAGTACATTAACAGTATCAGCGATCCTAACTTTACAAATTTTTTACAAAAATTAATTTTTTTGGAATGACAATATTTTTTATACTTTATTATAGAATGCTTAATATTTCAAAAAAAGTATTTTTATTGAACAATATTAGCAGGGTTTTTTTTCGCTAGATGAAAATATAAAAGCTGTTCACTATTTGTTCGTCGCAACCACGACTTTATGCAATAGTCAATAAAACACTACTTATTTTTTTTTTTTTTTATCCCTCTTTTCACTTGTTCTTAATTATATCACAACTGAATACAATTTGAATAAATAATATGCAAATAATTTCAAACCATAATTTATAGTTAAGTGCATAAATATTACAACTTTTATGCTCAACATTTTTGTAAATATCTAATAAGTTTAGGTTTATTTCCAATAAACAATATTCATAAGTGAATGTTAATCTACCAGCAATATAATGAAAATAACAATTAGATATAGGTGAGTATTATAAGTATAAAACAAATTAAAATGTAATAAATCCGTTTTATAAATAAAATTAAAATAAAAAATAATACCAAACTAAGTTTTTAGAGAATGAATAAACGTCACTCTGATTATCGGTATTGAGGCAGGTTTTAGAAAATCATATTTTAGAATGCTGAGTTTTAAGTTACCAAGTTTTAGAAACACTGTGATTTAAAAAATAAAATTTTCAGAATTTAAATTTTTAGAAATATTTTTATTTTTTTTACTGTTTGCTAGTATATAAAATGTATAAAATTTTAATGTTTTTAATAATTCTTTTATAATAAAAAATTAATATAATAATTGTTAATATTTTAGATTATAAGCAATAGCTCTTATAAATTCATTTAAATTATAGTTAGAATCATCAACTATTCATTTATATATTTGCAATAAGTTATTATTCCATGTTTCATTGTACTTTTTTCTCTTGAATACTTTATTTGTTGAAATAAACGATTCAATTGTTGCTTCAGTTTTATGTTATTCTTTTAAATTTTGGAGATAAATGCGAATGTTACATCAAGGTTGTATAACACATATAAATAAATAAAAATACGTAATAACATTCAAAAATTAATCAATAATAAATAATTATAAATGATTTTATGCACTTAAACGGATCGTAAAAATGTATTTATTTATTAAAAAGAAAATTACTTTTATTCAATCAATTTTTAATTCAGAACCATAGTTGATACATAAAAATTACTTAAAAAAATTAGGCCTATCCGAATATGGTATTCAAAATCGTTGTTGCAATTTAAAAAAAAAAATGTTATTGGGCATATGCATACCGAAATGATATATTTTGAAATTGATCTATTAATGTACGTATATCTATATACCACTAGCTTGTAAAAAAAATTCGATTTATTCTAATTCAATCCGGCCAAGAAATTCGGTGTTCCCTAAATTGATGAACACACGGTATATATTTATTACATATATCATACTATATTATAGTTGTCAATTTTTAAATCAATACCAATTTATCGAAAAAAGGTTTAAAAATATTTTAAAATTAATCTACATAGGTACTTTAAGTGTACAGTATAAATCATAATGTACATTAAAAGTTTTGAGTCTCGGGGTTCATTTTTTTTTTAATTTTTTTTTTTTTCTAGGAATCGAAAACGATTATGAGAATAATACATAACATTGAATATTGGTAGTATATAAATATTAAAATGAATATAAAATGATATTTCCACGAAAATTACATAATTAAAATCGTTCACGTTTTTGGGAAGTACTCTTGTACAGTTGTACGTAAATAATAATAATTTATGACCACTTGTTTTTTTCAAAAACATTTCCAGGGTAGTGGAGGGGTTGCCACTCTCTCAACCGTCTCCATAAATACGCGCTTTTTGCCGACGGCGTGTAATCGATTCGTATTCGAGTGGTTCATTCTACTAAAATATCATATTCTATTACGTTAATTGTAATTGTTTGTACACACTGTGACAGCAAAAGAACACTCGAAAACGTACGCTCGACTATAACACACTTCCAGTGACAACCGACGATTTTATAATGACATTTGTGAGTGACGTCGCCGTGGATACACGAAAGAGTATAGACGTATCGGTTGCCTTTAAAACGTACCTACGTCTCTTATATCGCGGCACCACAAAAATCCACCTGCCCGATTTGGTGTCGTCGCAAATAAAAAGAGTACGGGTCTCGTGGTCGTCGGTTTTCTGTTCGAAGAGATCGTTCGCAAGACAATCGCAAACATTTTTTTACCGAGTGTCCGCCGCGTACGGCGTTCAACGGCACGGGCATGGTCCGTCGCACCGTGTTACTGTTGGCCATAATCGCTGTGCAATCGTACTTGGCGTTCGAGGAAGTCCGGTCGATTTGGTTCGACGACGACTACGACCACCACTACAGTGCCAGTATGAACTCGCTGTCGATGAACGCAATCAATGCGATCAGCACGCTGCTGACTGTCGTGTTCGGCGTCCGACTCCGGCGCATCCAGCATTCGCTGAGCCGCATGGAAAGGTCGTTACAGACCAAAGGCGACGCGGACGGCGGCCAATGCGTGGACGTCGTTACGTCCGGCTTCAGGTCGATCGAATACCGAGCGCCCGCCTGGCTGGCTCTGGCCGTCGTCGTGTTCGGTTACCTCAAGTACGGTATGCTGATGAAGCACGGCCGGAAGACCGCGTTCAGGTCGGCCACGGTGGCGTTGCTCAGCACGATATCGATTGCCGGCAACTATTACGTGACGCTCAAGTTTGTGGATCACGTGTATTTCGCCAAAAGGTCAGTGATGACGTGCTACACAGCACTATATAAGTTCGATATCGCCTACCGCATTCTCGTGGCCTGTAAAGACAAATGTCTGCGACTTTGCGCCCTCGCACCCAATAATAATAATAAATAATAATAATATAGCCATAGGTACAAGTTTTTTTATTAACACTTCGTAAACGTCTCTGATGATCAGGTATTGTAGACGATATTGTACAAATTTCTAGCATTAATTAATTTTAAATATATTATTTTGATTAAAGCAATAATGCGTTAATACGTTAAATTATTAAAAAAAAAATGAATTCCATACTTTAACGATAACAGATGTAATAATGTTAATACATTGTGTATACTTAAAATTACTCGAAGAAATAGTGTAATTTAGAGGACTATATTTTATTTTATATGTATATAATAAATATACACCTGTCAGTTTTTTTCTTTTTTTAAAGAGGTATTTAACAATTAATTTTACCTTTATACTTATGGGTAATCATAACATTAAAATATAACTTAAACAGATTAATAAAACAAAAAAAAAGAATTTATTAAAGCCAAAGATAAAATTTATTTATTTTTTAGAAAGCTCATAGCTTTGAGCAAAAGGGTCATTCATTGAAAAGTTGGAATGTGAGGTGGGAAAGAGAAATGTTTTTTGTAATTTGGTACCTGTAACCTTATACGCTATTATGTACATAATATTAAACAATGGTCACAAATAATAATAAACTCAACAATCATTTTGTTTTTAAAAAAGTTTTTACTGAAAAACAACTTAAATTAGAAGTTAATATTTATAAATAATACACATATTCAATGCATAATATTAGTTTATAAAACAATAATTTAATAAATTAGTTATAATTTAAAATTACAATGTAATGTATCAATATCCTGATCCTTGACCAGAAGATTCTGATGAAAATCCTCCCGGTGAACTTTTTCCAAATCCATTGTTTTGCCCATATCCGCTAAGATCCGATCCTCCGTTTTGTCCAGCTCCAAAGCCGTTACCAATACCATTTTGAGCACCATATGGAGAAGAACCTCCTCCTTGAGAGCCAAAACCTCCACTATTTTGACCATTGTATGAACCAGAACCTCCTCCGTTCAGTCCACCATAAGCACCAAAACCTCCACTGGGTTGACCACCATAGGACCCAGAACCACCACCATTTTGACCGCCGTAACTGCCAAGACCGCCGAAATTTTGACTACCATATGAGCCAAGACCTCCATTATTTTGGCCTCCGAAGGAGCCAGTGCCTCCACCATTTTGACTGCCATAGTTGTTAAATCCTCCATTATTTGATCCACCGGATTGTCCTCGGCCATTCCGTCCGGATTTTCCAAAATAGCTATTAAAACTTACTTTGGCAGCTGGAGGAGCATTTTGATTTGGATTAAAATTTCCCCCATTACCACCTAATCCTCCATTACCTCCTAAACCACCATTTCCATAACCACCATTACCTCCATTACCATATCCTCCATTACCTCCATTACCACCATTTCCATAGCCACTATTACCTCCTAAACCTCCACTACCTCCTAAACCACCATTTCCATATCCTCCATTGCCTCCTCCAAGACCACCATTTC